>NW_027212466.1:300000-449000 GCF_947461875.1 Haliaeetus albicilla | reverse complement strand
CGATTCCCCGCCCCCCCTCCCCCCCTTCCCAGTTCCTAAACTAGATGGGACGTCACATGGTACGGACTACACTGTTGCCCAGTTTGGGTCAGGTGCCCTGGCTGGGCATGAGAAGCTGAAAAATCCTTGACTGTAGTCTAAACACTACTGAGCAACAACTGAAAACATCAGTGTTATCAACATTCTTCACATACTGAACTCAAAACATAGCACTGTACCAGCTACTAGGAAGACAGTTAACTACATCCCAGCTGAAACCAGGACAACTCATCAGCTAGTCACAGACCTGTGGCACATGAAAGAGGAGCTGGGCATGACCTTCAGCATCAAAATCACCCGCCTCCATGCTCAGAGCGGTGTGGCAGCCCGCCCCCCTCACTGAGGAGCGAGGCTCTGCAAGCCAACACAGAGAGAGGGGAATGCGCTGCCTCCTATCATGGACGCTACCCTCACACCGTCATCAGTTTTAATTGTGATTCTCCTGCAGCAGCATGAACTACTCCTATCAAAGAGGTAATGACAACAACAAAACTTTTGAAACCAACTTCCTGTATTCTACACGAGAGTGAAAAATGCGTGCTTTCCTCCAAACGATGCTGCTTGGTTTTTTCTTCCTCCTCCTTTTTCCCCCCTTTTTGCTTAGTATTCAGCTGTGGGTTTTGCATCTCCTCAGAGATGAGCACAACATAGCGGGTTCCTCACTGGACCTGTTCATGACAAACTTCACTGCCAGTTTCTAATGCTTCTTCTAGCAGCTAAGTTTTGTCCCTCAGTATGGTTTCAGGCTTCCCACCTGGCTGAGTTGTTGCAGTGTCTTCATAGGTCTCAACCTACGATATTGCCCTGGAAGGACCAAAATTCCCACTTGCTGACACTAGAGAGGAAACTTGCAGTCTGTGACAGGCCACAAATCCTCCTCTCCTATCAGGGTAAAAAAAAGCAGGTACTTGGTACCACACGCCCTGCTTTTCCAACATATGCCACCTTTTTCAGGCTTCTCACAGAGCACAGCACTTGAAGAAGGAAGACAATCCGGGGCTGAGTTATCCTGCAGGACCACCAGCATCTCTCAGCAGGATCCTGGCCTGACATTCATGAAATGGTCCAGGGCTCTCCCTACCTACACATGCACACACACAGAAAACCATCCATCTACTCTCATTCCTCATTTTCCTTTCCATGGCATTCCCATTTTTGCTGTCACAAACTAGGTATCCCAAGGACAGTGTTGCAAGGAAGGTCCTTGGCAAAGCTGGTTCCTTACACGACTCTTTGGTAAGGACTATGACAAACCACTAAACAGGCATGTAAAAAACACAAAGCACGTGATTCTGAAAATCATGCATTACCATTTTTCTATCCATTTTTTCCATGCTGCTTTGCAGTGTACATTTTCATATTGTGTTTTAACAGTGAGATTGATTTAATTGGCAATTGTTTATCTAATATTGCTAGTCTCCTACGTTATTACTATTTTTACAGGCATCAAAAAATTCTGATGAAAATGTTTTAAAGTTGAAAGAACACCCACAATAGAAGAAAGTTCCAAAATCACCTGAGAAATTTCCAAGGTTTACTTTCTTCCTCAGAAATACAACAAAATAATAATGATTTTCACTGCAATTTCATTTAACTGAAGTCTGTTTTCTACCTTGTGAAATGGGAAATAAGTACACCGTTATTCTCTGTGTTAACATACTACTTCCAATTAGCTGTACCTTTATATTAAGTTTAGCTACGAGACATTTACTTGCATGCTTCTAAATATACAGTTGGGTTATTTCATTTTATAATCCATGCTGCCTGGAAACTACAGAGCCAGAATTTTTTTTCTTTTTTCTTTTTTTCCCGTAAAGAAGAGTTTCATTTTAAGAATATATGACCAAGAAGAATGAAGCCGAGAAGAAGAAATTTCAGGAAATAGGTATAAAATGAACTCAGCGATCCTCTCTCAACTCTCCATTGGTTCTATTGAGACGATCTTCTCAAAGCCGCTTCGCAGGCTAAGTTGGCCATATGTCCACACTGCCTAGGCTGCAGCAAGGCACCAGCCTTTGTTCAACAAGCAGTAACGCTTTGAAAATAGTGGGCTTTTGATGCACTTTCCAGTTGGCACTCATATGTAGTTTGGATGCATCTTCTGGATGCAAGCCACCTGAAGCATCGCTAGTCAATGTACCCCTGGAGAAGAGGCATAGCCCAAAACACTGTAGTTACATGGCCAGGTCAGCACGATGCTATAGCCAGTGTGGCCCAGAAAACTAGAGGCAACGATGCCTCACCGTAACCAGTCATGAGGTCATCTCAACACGGGCACCAAGCAAGGAGGTTGCTGATCAGGTACCTGCCACTGGGCTTCACAAGACTAAACTAACACCTGGGTCTTGACTGCTTACAAGTTCGGGACAGACAAAAGCCCTAAAACACGCAGAAATCGTAGACCTGATCAGCGACACTAGCATAAATGGAATGCTTATGGCAGTCATCCCAGGAAAACGCTAAGTGCCACACAAATGGACACTATCCTCCAGTAGATGCTACACAACAGGGAACCCGTGGACATGCCCAGCCAAGGATGGCCTTCTGTCAGAAAGCGACTGTTAGTTTCATCGCTAAGTCGAGGACAAGCCAGATGGCTGTAGTTTCACACACCTGCACGCTCCAATGCTGACATTGAACAGGCTGGTGCCAAGCGAGGAAGGCCACAAGGTAATGCGAGTTTAGTGCAGGCAGAGGATGATGACCACCACCCTCTCCTCCTGGACTGGGCAGCTCATCCCAGACCTGGCACTACTCCAGACTTTCTGCCAGCTCAGTTAGCCCACAGCCCAGTCCTGCAAATCCAGTCCTACCAAGGGATGCTGGTGTCACTCTGCCAGAAACAGCCTGAGGTGACAGGCCTTGGTTCAGTAAGAATTGCAAAAAAAACCAAACCCAAAACCAACAACAACAACAACAAAATCACACAAAATCTCACGATGCAACAACATAAAACTGGCACAGGAGCTAGACCCCTGCATGTGAACCAGCTGGTTATCCATGACCACGAGGAGGTCACCGCAGGTCACCTCAGCTCTCTTACCTGCAGCTCTGGCTGTCCCTCACAAAACAGCTGAACCCCTCCTGCCTTTCCTGTCTTGTTAGTAACATCCCACTGAAAAACAATCCCTCCGTGGTCACCAGAGAACAGCCAAGGAGGACACGGGGCAGAGCCACTTACAAAGGTAACAGTGAGGTGGCCCTGGGGTCTGCATGGTTACAGAGAAGTCAAGTATGGCACAAATGATCTCCAAGACTAGGCAGACTGTAGTCAGGTGCTGTGGAATAGCAAGGATCCCTCGCAGCACTCAGCCTTTCTGTACTGGGGATGTCAAACAGCATGAACATGGGTGCAGTTGTCTAGCCAGAGCTACAGCCATGGGGACTTACTCTACAAATTGCACATACTTGGCCCTCAAAAGCCAGCATTTTGTCTCAGAGTTCAACAAAGCCACTGTTTATCTCAATCTGGTCACATAGCAAACCTGTTTCTTTCACCTCCTCTCCACAAAATATCTCCTGTTCAAAAAAAAAAAAAACCACCACAGATGGTCGCTGTTCATGCTACCCATCTGAAATTTTGAGTCAAGTTAGCTTTTGGTGCTTTGTTTCTATCACCAGAGTCCTTGAAATTCCCACAGAAGTATGAAGGCACTCAGAAGAGAACAGAGAACTGGTTGATTGATTACCTTGCTCTCCATCTGAATTGCACTCCATTAGCTAATGCCATTCAGCTTGTGACATCTTAGTTGCCTTAGGCATATACTGGCACAGCCCTGCTAAAGGCAGGTACTCTGATAAAACTGCACGGATAAAACTGGCAGAGAATCTGCTCTCACATCTGAGGCCATGCCTGGGCCAACAAAACCAAACAAAAATAGAGAATTTTAGAAGCCAGCTACTGAAAGGATTTAACAGGTAGTTCCCAAGAAAGTGTCTGTGGACAGAGGAGTGTCACTAAGATGACTTCACCTTTGACAAGACAAAGGAAAAGTAGAATCACATTTTGCACATCAATAGACACACAAATTCAGCAATTGAAAGATTAATGAGAGAACGGGCTTATTTGCTTTCCTATCACTTTGTCTTATCTCAGGGCTGGAGGAAATACACTAGAAAATTTCCCATGTAGTATTTTAGGCCAAGTTCTCTGTTGACATCAACATTAGTAGAGAGTACTGGTTACAAATAGATGCCACCTTAGTCTAGTATCTCTGCAAAGATCAAAATTTAAGCAGTATTTCTTAAGACCTAGAGAAAGCTCAGCAGGACCCCCAGAAATGCTTCTGCAGAAGCAACAAGCAGCAACCTCTGCAACCAGGCTTTGATTCAAAACAGATCAAAGCATTTGGCTGACCCTGGAAATAAACTAATGCTTTCTAAGGCTACAGATAATCTCACTAAGACCATTACCCAACTCACAATGAACTGATAAAAAAGTTTTCACTGCTTCTCTATGGAAGTTGTCTCTGTCATTTGCACTTCCCCTCCCTCCTTAGAGGAAACTTGTTCAGACAAATTTAAATTACACTTGCGGACCTGTATTAGTATCTCGTCACATGAGTTTCTTCTTTCCTATCATCTGAGCTGTGAACTCAGTGCCACTTCTTTTCCAGGACTGGGAGATGAAGCTTGCCTTTTAATAAACTTCTCTATGGAACACTCAACTCACAAAACACTCCGTTTACAGAGGAAAAAAGTTAAAATATGTTATCCTGGTTTGTCTCAAACACAGATGGGGAAACGCTCCAGAGAAAAATCCCAGCTGTCAATCTGCACTGCAGACCTCTACTTCGTACTGATGTTAGAGGGAGTTCCACCCAGCAGATGCGTGCAGACAATGCAACAAAAATCTGCAATGCAGACAACAGATCCGCAATGCAGATCAGACGCTAGGATTTTACTCACAGGGTGATAATTCAGCTTCGCTGTTCCCACTACAGAATCACAGAAATGCTGAGGCTGGAGGGGGCCTCTGGAGATCAGCTAGTCCAACCCCCTTGCTCAAAGCAGCGTCAGCTACAGCAGGTTGCCCAGGACTCTGTCCCATCATGTTCTGAATATCTCCAAGGATGGAGATTCCACAACTTCTCTGGACAACCTCTGCCAGGGTCTGGCTACCCCTCCCAGTAAAAAAAACCCCAAAACCAAAAAAAATCCAACCCAAAAACCATTTAAGAAAAAAAAAAAAAAAAGAGCTGCTTCTTATGTTTGAATGGTATTTCCTGAATTTCCATTTTTGCCCTCTGCCTCTTGGCCTATCACTGGGCACTACCGAGAAGAGCCTGGCCCCATCTTGTGTGCTCCCTTCCGTCAGGTATTTATATTGATAAGCTTCCCCCAAGCCTTCTCGCCTCCAGCCTGAGCAGTCCCAGCTCTCCTGGCCTCCCCTTCTATGTCAGATGCTCCAGTCTCTTCATCTTCTTCATGGTCCTTTGCTGGACTCTTTCCACTATGTCCCTGTCTCTCTTGCACTGCAGAATCCAGAACTGGACCCAGCACTCCACATGTGGCCTCACCAGTGCTGAGCAGAGCAGAAGATGGACCTGCTGGTGACGCTCTTCCTAATGCCACCCAGGATGCTGTTGGCCGCCGCCTTTGCTGCAAGGTCACATTGCCAGCTCATGGTCTAAGTTGTTGTCCACCAGGACCCCAAGCTTCTTCTCAGCAAAGCTGCTTTCCAGTCAGTCAGCCCCCAGCACATACTGGGGCGTGGGGTTTTTCCCTGCCGCGGAGCAGGACTTTGTGCCTCCCCTTGCTGAACTGCATGAGGTTCCTCTCAGCCCAGTTCTCCAGCCTGTGGAGGTCCCTCTGGATGGCAACACACCCACCAGGTCTAACAACCACACCCCCTCTTTTGAGGGGGGGGGGGTTGGGGGTGTGTGTGTGTGTGTGTTCATCTACAAACTTGCTGAGGGTGCGCTGTGCCCCATCATCCAGGTCATTAATGTTAAACAGCACAAACCACAGTTATATAGGCCATAACACAGCCATGCTGGGGCACGGGCGACCGGGGCGGAAACCAATCTGTGTAAAATAGATTGAATCAATTTCTGCTATTATAAAATTTTCAGTCATTATTGTACCGCTGCTTCAAAAAGAATGACATACAGAAGATGACAAATCTGAGTTTAACCTCAATTCAGAAAAAAATGAAATGAGTTTGGAAAAAAAGAGAGCAATACGGCTGATATTCTGCTGCAGCACAAAACTAAGGAGCCTGTATTCCGTTGATACCAACCAGCAGGTTTTGTAAGAAATTAAGACACTTTTGCTAGCAGAAGAGCTGATGTATCAGGAGAACACAATTATTTATATTACATAATGAATTATAAAGCAGAAAAGCACTAAGCACATTTTTTTTTTCTGAGAACTAATGCAATGAGCAAACACACAAAGCCCAAGCAACACAAAGAAAACCTACATGTCAGCTCATGGCTTGCCAACACCATCCTCAGGTGCTCAGAAAGTGCCTTGGCTACATTAGAATCAGCATTAAAGCAGTGGAGAAAAAAGGTCAACAGTTAAAGGCCATACTGATTCCAAGTCTGCAAGCTTCACGGAGTTTTTGTGAAAGCCAGCAGGCATTCCACAGACGGGAATTTGCGGTATCTAGCCCAGGCCACTTTGACTAACACATCACTCAACAGCATCGCTCATGATTCAGCAAAAACACTCTGCCAAGTTTAGCAGACTTCTAACATTAATCCACAAAGAGGCACCTTTCAGTGCACGAGCACTGCTTTGAAATACCAAGCCACACACTCACCTGCGGTAAATCAGTATAACTCCACAGAAGTCAACTGAGTTTTATGCCAATTTACACCAATTTTGGCCCACCCCATTTACACTACTACACTCTCTCATTCTTTTACTCAAGTACTGCAGACATTGCAGGTAATCACATTAGAAGCAACTTTAAAACTCTTTAGGAAGCAAAGAAACTCTCACAAGGAGGTACAGTGCTAGAAGAGGAATCCAACTTTCTCAACATCTTCAGAATGAATCTGAGTATTACTTTATTTGAGTAATACTGTTTGGAATTAGGGCAGACTTAATTGTAACTGCTACAAGCAGCCGGTAGGATAACAAGCATCTTTTTGATTCAGGAGCAGATACTACTGGTGACAATTACATGACAAAAATCAGCCTTGAGGTTCCAAGTACTGCAAAGAGAAATGTTACCTTCTTCTTAGAAACTCCAACTACAGATGCTCACACTGATCTAAATGCTGCTTGCGCACATCATTTAAGAGGAAGCAAAAGAAGCTTCTGAGAGCTTTCCTGTTTACAAGAAATGCTCTTCAGTAGCTCTCATTTAAAAGAAACACAACTTCAGGTCTAGCCCTTTCTCAGCTGAGCTGAGAGAAAAGTTGCTCTGACAAGGAACTGCAAGAGCTCACATGAAAGAAGAGACAGATCAAAGCTACATACATAACAGAAGGAAGCCCTGGGCACTAATGGGGACCCAAAGCCCACATTCCTGGGTCAATTGCCACATCTCAGAATAAAGGCCTTTCCACCAAAACAAGATACAAGATTGCTCTTTGCCAGAGGACTGGTGCTGCACTGACAGCAAATTTAAACTACAGGCCTGGTTTCAAAACAACCGGAGTCAATTTATAAAGTTTAGATCCATTTATAAAGTTCACGTGGAAACCAGCTAACACATGATAGCTTTAGCAGTCTTGCTGTAAACACTTCAGGAGATTCAGATCCAAAAATTATTACAACTACAAATAAATGTCCCAATCCACAAACTACAGGCACAGCGGCTCTGACATCAGCACGTGCTGAGTACTCAGATGGATAGTGTGATAACTTCCAAATCAGACCTTTCTGTTACATAAAAGAGTTTCTAGAAGTTGCCAGTTGGCAGCCTAACAGGCAAAAACCAGATAAAGAACAGCCATTAGCAAGTTAGGTGGGTAAGGGGTGTTGACACTTCACGGCAGCTTACCTACACCTTGCTATCTATCTGCAAAGGCACTGCTAGGCTGGGCTTTAGAATTTCTGGCAAAAGAATCTCCAGCAAAATACAGCAGTTACCAAAAATCATTCTGCATGGGGAGGCAAACCAGACAAAACCTTCATCAGAAAGCACAGGGTCAAAAGAGAGATACACAGAGCGGGGGGTGCAAACAGGGGACTCCAAGCAACCCATAGCTGGGAGTCATAGCATTCCTGGGGGAATCAACAATTCAATCCATTGGATGCATGACACCTGCAACAGCTATGGGGATTTCCAATGTGTCCCAGGGAAAGGTTTAGCATAGATTCTCTCTTGGGTTTCATCAAAAAAACAAATCTCAAATTGATCTTTCAAGCCATAAATGGCTAGTGTTTTCCCAAGACGGAACACAGTTTTCTCTCCAGATCTGACTGTCATACTCAATTAACTGGAGCTAAGTATCCCTTTTTCCTCCTCCTTCAAAGCTCTTCACACAAAGAAGAAACGCAGGACGTTAGCAAAGATTAAGCTCTTATCCATCAGCCTTAAGATTATTTTGGGTCATTGCATGATTGCTATTGTTGTTATTCCCTTCAAAATATTCCTGAACTCTTACTTGCAGGTTTTGTGGTCTCAAAACCAAACCAAATCTGTCCTTGATTGGATTGGATCTGGAGAATGTTTTACCACATCCTTTAGGAAAGCATCACAGTACAAT
The DNA here is from genome assembly GCF_947461875.1 of Haliaeetus albicilla. Lineage (NCBI taxonomy): Eukaryota > Metazoa > Chordata > Aves > Accipitriformes > Accipitridae > Haliaeetus > Haliaeetus albicilla. The sequence goes on along the minus strand of NW_027212466.1, from coordinate 440,292 downwards.
GTGCCACTTAACTTCATTGCCATCAGCCAGCCATTTAAAAGCAGATGAAACTGTATAGGAATTTCCTTTGGAGTGCCTTCTTAAGGCTTCTTGCTTATGCAAATTAAAGAACTCAAAGCTTCAGCAATTCATCAAAGACACTTAGCTCAGCTCATCACACTCTCTCCGACTGCCAAGACTAAGAAAGCCACTATCCCATTTTCTCATTGGGAATCAAAGATACACCATGACAGCCTTAATTCAATAACAGGATGAGCAACTTATGGACCACAGGACACGCACAGACTGCCAGGACAATAAATCTCTTCCAGAGCCCACATTCCCCTCCTCCCAACTGCCCTTCAAGGGCAAGCTGCAGGCTGGAGGAATAGGCCAGGTGGCCACCAGCCCCTTTCCAGTGCTATTCTGCCTGAAAACCCAGCTGCTCCTCCCTATTAGGTGACACGCCAGGACACTCAGTTCACATCAGGAAACCCTCGACCTCTGCATGTGCACAGAAAGACCACGCTGGGTGTCACCACATGCCAAGAGGCCAGGGGGTCATGGCATAGAATTAACCCGAATAAGATATGTGGTCCACTCCACCAGGGTGATTACACACGATTTATAGCATAACAGTAGTGACAAGAGTACCTTTCATTAGCAGCACTTCGAGTACTCAAAGCTGCAGCACAAGCTGTGACTGGTTTCTTAGGCACTTGTGCTTTACATGTTCCCTACCTTCCCCACAGCAACACATTCTCTGATCTGCTGTGTCTCCCGCTGCTCTGCTCTCCTTGGGCTTTTCCTCCAAATAGCGCCCTGCCTGCTTGTGTGGTCACATATGGCGCCTCGTTCACAGCTACAGATGTGCTGATTACATAGAGAGGATGTTAGCACTGCTCAGCCAGACAGCAACTCTGGGAAGTCAGCTTCTCTCTCTCCTATCCATTCCTTCACCGGGACCCTTTCTTATCCTACCATCAGTTTTCACAAAGCAGAGAGGAACTAAATGCCTGTCCTGGTTTCAGCTAGGATAGAGTTAACTGTCTTCCTAGTAGCTGGTACAGTGCTAGGTTTTGAGTTCAGTATGCAAAGAACCTTGATAACACTGATGTTTGCAGTTGTTGCTAAGTAGCATTTAGACTAAAGTCAAGGATTTTTCAGCTTCTCATGCCCAGCCAGCGAGAAAGCTGGAGGGGCACAAGAAGCTGGCACAGGACACAGCCAGGGCACCTGACCCAAACTGGCCAACAGGCTATTCCATACCATGCGACGTCCCATCTAGTACAGGAACTGGGGAGGGAAATCGCTGCTCAGGGACTAGCTGGGTGTCGATCGGCGGGTGGTGAGCGATTGCACTGTGCATCATTTGTACATTCCAATCCTTTTATTATTGCTGTTGTCATTTTATTAGTGTTATCATTATCATTATTAGTCTCTTCCTTTCTGTTCTAGTAAACCGTTCTTATCTCAACCCACGAGTTTTACTTCTTTTCCCAATTTTCTCCCCCATCCCACTGGAGGGGGGGGCGGGGAGTGAGTGAGCGGCTGCGTGGTGCTTAGTTGCTGGCTGGGGTTAAACCACAACAATACCTTTGAGATGTCTACCATTCTGTTAAGCTACTGATCAAGTTCAGCTATGCTCAAGAACTTAACGGGAAGGCTGACTGAGAGATATACAGCAATTTCCTTTGGAAAAGGATAGCCAGTTTTCCTTAGGAAACCAGGCTAAAAATTATGTCAACAGGAATTGCAAGGCATCCCAGTTTGATATTAGTATGTAGAGGCTTTTCATCGCTCATGGTGGAGACAACTAAATAGTGCATTCTTAAACACTTCCTTATCAGAATAAAGGCTATCCTTAAATTAGTGTCTTTTCCTATATGTAACTCCCTGATCATATACAGTTTCTTCTGAAAAGGAAGGAAGACTGGGCTAGCAACTTCGGTAAGCCAAGCAACTAAGCACAGACCCAGGAACAGCCTTGTATACCCACAGGAGCGCCGCACGGACATTTGAGACTCACGGGGTTGGAGAGGTATGTAGCGTTTGCCACATATCAGGGTGCCACGATTAGATCACTGATCACCCCCAGACCAGGGAAAGAGACAGATAACACACACAGTGTGAGCGCCAACTTCCGCCTTTTATTGCGCAGTCAATTCCTTTTACACTAACAAGGGTAGGCGGGATTACAGATACGTCATAAGGCTGCGACTAACCCTCTAACTTTCCGTGACATCGCGAGATCTTCCGAACGCCAAACCCTACAGAGGTATACCACCATCTGGATTTAAAAATATGTTTGTCCTCTGTGTGTGGTGGGGGTACCGTAGTCCATGTCAAGGACTGGGGGTGATCTGCATGCTTACAAAGACAGACCTGGAAGCCTTGCACAACTGCAAAACAAATGCTCAGAGTTTTTTACGGTACCAGATGCACGTGACGTACGTCAGGCGGAGAAGGGTGGTCAAGGAGAGGCACTGGGCAGTCCTCAAAGCAGGACTTCTTTACTACCAGGACTTTGTTTAGCCATGGAGCTTCAGCTCAAACTCTCATTCCCATTTTGGAAGTGGATTTCTTCCCTGCCTTTCCGAGGCACAGCTCTGTTAGGACACCCACAGTCCATCTGAATTTCTCAACTTGGGTCTTTTCATGTGTCTCATATTTACAGGGACAGAATCTCTGGCTTTGCTTGTCATCAATAATACATCTATCCTATGAAGAACAAGAAGACTGGGGCACCAAAAAAAACCCCCAACCCAAAAGACAGAGAAGTCCATTTCTCTTTCAACTGCCTGAAAAAACACCTTCCTCCTGCACCCCTGTGCATATACCCAAAGAGAGAGAGAATGCAGCCTTTGAACAGTAACTGGGATAAATCTTTCTCCTCTGATCATTCCCCCTCTGACTCACAAGTCTCAATCTACCAAGAAAATAGTGCACAGCTCTCACAAAGCATGACATGCACCTAGAAGGGAGGCACAATTAAAAGAAGAGACAAGACAGACAAACGATATGGGAGCCATTTCCTTCATGAACAGAACACTTTTCCCTTCTTATTCATCATAAGGACTACCAATAAATAACAGGAAGAAGCAACAGGTTTGAATACAACACCGATGAATTTAAGTTTAATGCAAGTAAAGTGCCTTATAACAAGTCTGGATTGAAAAAGATGTTGAGAAGGGTGGTTTTCAGAGAGACTGCTTACATTTTAATGTTTAGCGAGACCTGAATCTGCAGTAGATGGGTACAAAAAACAATGAGAAAATGTCTTTTTTTTTTTTACCAAGTTAGGGCAAGTGAGATTCATCTCTCATTTTTGTGTGTTCTTTAAAAAAACAAGAAGAAAATCCAAATGAAAAAGGCAATAAACAAATACTGAGACCTGGCAGGGAAGGCGGGCTTTATTCTACCCCACGACTAGCCCTCAACTCTGCGGTTCTTCTGCGGTCATGCTCACAGCTCTCCCGCATAGCATCACCTCCCTCTCTGATTTTCAGACCTCACATACTACCTTAGGTAGCTACAGCCAAGCTTCGGTGCTGCCCAGAGAGTGTCAAAACGTGAGAGGTGCTCAAGGAGTCCTGTAGGTCCCTCTCCACCAGGTCACTAGAGATGCGCTCTTGCTAGGACTCAGGCAAGGTAGGGAGAAGGCTGGCTCATACCCCTTATTCCCACTGAAGCCACCTTGACCCACATGATTGAGCCTCGTGGGCTGACTCCCAGCACGTGCTGCCGTGACTGAAGTTTTCGCATTTGGAGCGCTGCAGGATCCTCTCTACCCTGTTGATCAAATGGCCAGTCGCTGGCACGAGCAACAGTTTACATCACTCACAACCAAACCCGAAATACAGGAAGATTAGCTGCCAGGGCGATTTAAGACTCCCAAAGCAGAACAGAACCAGATAAGGAAAGCAAGGCAAACCATCCTTGGAAAGATAAAGAAACTTTGCAGCTGACACAGGAAAAGCAGCTATTAAGGTAAGCAGGGGTGTTACCAGTCTCAAGCTAAAAGTATTTTGAAAGGTGACAGCAATTAAGAACCCATGCAAGCCTTGAGCTTAAAAACACTCTGACCTTGAAGGAACTCAATCTGCCTTGCTGGTTCCCAGGACATATGGCCTCAGTAACAGAGGATATACATCACTTCCTAGTTCAGTATAGCTACATAGGTATCCCATAAGGCTTGTCTGGTATAGGACAGAGGGTCTTTGCCTCACCTGCTGACTGTTCAGCTGCCTGCTACCCTGGCTGATCACTTTGGAATCACTGCTGCCCCAAGCCCCCACGTGCTAGATGGAGCCAGCTGGACTACTCCATGATTCCAGACCAACTTCAGCTGTCACACAGGCCCTGGACCAGGATGGCAGGTTGCACTGAACATTTTGTCTCAGACGAGCATCTCCACTCCTCCCTGGATGTCACCGACACCTTGTACCATGGGATCTCTCCTGCCACAAGATCCAGCACAGCCATTACATCCCATAAGCACCACCACAGTCATATACCCCAATCCAGTGCCCCAGGTCTTCGGACTCAAAAGAACAGCCCGTCTCTCCCGTACATCAAAACCAATCAACTCTAGCAGAAATGATGACGTCTTGGACACATCGAGTTTTCAGCTGGAACAGTGCCACCCTGGTGACTTGGTTCACTCCAGGCAGCAGTCTGGGAACAAACGCAGCAGTTTCTCTCCTGTCCTCAAATATAAAGCACTTCCACAAACTTCTAGGTGGTATTGGCAGAACAGCACCCAAACTGTCCCTCATTTCTCTGCTCCCTCTGCTGGGTGCCAGCCCAGCATTATCAAAATGCCTGCTTGGGTAGCACTGCCAGGCAGCAGCACACAGAAGCTAAAGCAGGCTGTAAAGTTACTACACAGTCTCCCAAAGAGCTCAGTAATTACCACTGTTAATTCTTATCAAGACCAATAGCACCACTACTCTTTACAGGGACCAAGCAGATCAAAAAGCAGATCTGGGAAGAGAGCTTCTGAGTTACAGGCTTCAGTGTCAGCAACCGCTGACATCTCCAGCCAACAGCCAGATCACGCAGCCCTGCCAAGGCCGTACGCCCACCACCTAATATTCCACACTGGCATCAGTCCACAGCCACTGCCAACGATTGTACGTACATGGATGCTGATCCACGCACAGCTATTCAAAAAGAAAGGGATCACAGCCCCTGTAATTGTGAACTTGCATCTTGGTGCAAAGAAAGACAGCCGATATATCGGGTTTGTTGCATAAAGTGTGGGCCAAGAAGCTCATCACTTCTATGTGTCTCATGATACTTTTTTCCCTTGTCAAAAGGGGATAATCCACCATTCTCCATATCCCACTGTATTTTCAAATGTAATTCAAGTTGGGGCCTCCCCTGCCTTTACTAGGCAAATAGACTAAATGCCAGTGAGAATGGATTTTAAATCTACATTTTAAGCACTGGAGTAGCAGAACTAGTGAAGACACAAAATTACTTACAACTGCTCGCTCACTGCAATATTCCAAACAAGATGATACTACAAACTCTTTCAATTCTCTCTTTAGAAAGGTAATCAGCCTTGTTTAGACCAATCTGGTGCTGGTTCTTGGTATCTTCAGAAAAAAGATAGTAAAATAATTGTATAAGACAATCAAGACCCATTGGAACACTTTTTCATTAGGGAGGGATCACGCACTAGACTTATGCCAGGTATAGAGAGGGGGTTGGTTTCATTTGGGTTTTGCTTTACATCTTAAAGATGGATTATTACCACAGGAAAAGTACAACTGAAATGAGTGAAATAGTCACATTCCTCCTTCCATGTTTAAATGCATTTCAGGCTCATATCTGGAAGCGGAACAAAATCAAACATAGATCTCCTCCTAATTTTCCAAGCTACAGAACAGTAAGTACCACACAGTAGAAAACAAGATCTAATACAAGAGGTGGCAGCTGGGATTTCATGCTGCTTGTATGTATTCACATAAAAAGACATGCAATCACAAGCAAGCGTCACTCATCTGACACTGGAGAGGCATTCTCTCTCTAGCTGTGCATGGAAGGGATAGTTTCGCCATACACTGCTCCAACAGCAGTGAATCACAACTAGTAAGGGAGTCGCTGCATTTTACAGTTCGTAGCACTCACGTTCGAAAGCAAGGCCTGGTTTTTCTCTCTGTAAAACCAGTTCGTGCAAGCCCAACGTGGCCCCACGCACCCCCTGAGATTCAGCCACCAGATTCCCAATTAGGACATGCTGAACTGGACAACTTGGAAAGCACATTTCAGTCCCCAAAAGGCAACAGGGTAGCAAGATCTTCCACTAGCGTCTACTAAACAAGAAACAAGGAAAGCCCATGCTTGCCAGGCAATCACTTACCCTCAGACACACCAGGCAAACTCTGTCACGGAACCACTTGAAGATCACCACCCACAGAAGACCTTGATGAATCAAACACGCAGCCCATCATACAAAAGATGCTACTGCCTCCTAAGCCCCAGTTTGCACCATAATATCAACAAGATCCCAAACTCCGTAAAAACACCACAGTGTTTTTATTTTCTCGTGTCTTTAGACAGTAATTGCAATGTACCCTCTTCTCTTCCACTCCCCTGCACAGCTCAAGCATGCACGGGGCTTCCTTTCTTTATGAAACTAGACAATTAAAATCTACTTTGTAACAACAATTTGTTTGGATTCCCATCTATAAAAGCCTCCAAAAATGCCACACTGTACAGTAATTGCTCTACTGGTGAAATACAAAGGTTCGGTAATGTTTATAAAGCCATTTAAACTGCATGAGCAAAACTATTTTGCTTAATTACATTTTCCAACCCTTCATGCTATATACAAGCTCACTTCTTCCAAGAGTCACCCCTACTCACATGATCAAATCATGCCACTTGAAACGCTCTGACATTATCTTGGCATATAAAAAGGTTGAAATTGTCGTGACGATGGCAACCTAAGGGCTGCAGATACCCAGAATCTGGTATGAGAAGTGAAAGCTGAAAAAGAGTTAGATCTCTTGAAATTACACATTTGAAATACCAGAGACACAAAGTGTTTAAAAGCCATTCAATACCACGGCTCACCATAAAACCATAAAAGGTTCTGAAACACTTGTCCTGAATCATTTCAATGGGAATATTAAAGGATGAAAATGCCCCATGGAATTACAGGATTCATTTATATAGACTGACAAACTCACTTTGTGGTAACGTGTTTTTAAATGTCAAGCAGTATAAACAAGGTAGCTGAAATTACCACCTAATACAATGACTTGAACTTCAGTGCCTTCAAAATGACAATTATACCAAGACTGAAATAAGTTTGACAGACTGAGGTATAATCAAAATCACTGTAGTCATGAGAAATTTATCCAAAGCAAAAACCATTTCATGCTTGCACACACATATGTTTACGATAAAAGAAAAGAAGAGCATAGGTTTTCAACAACGACCACAAAAAGGCTCGAAAAACACTTGGAAAAAATAAATTCTGCCACTCACTCCGCTTTTGCTGGGCACGCCGATTTTCACATTTTGGTCAAAGATCACTCGGCTTCTCCAGTTTACCTCACTTTGAGAAAATCATTTTCAGAAAACATGCCTCCAAGAAACATCGGACACGGTACATCCACATGATTAAATAAGAGGTAGGAAAACCCAGCAATAGGTCTACCACACACTTTACAACAGCAGCGACCGCTTGCTTGCAAGACCCTGGCCAGAATCCTTCTCCTTGGCAAAATAAGTTAATGCTAGACAGTTCTCAAGACATCACATCAACAGGAAAAGGGTTAGCTCTCCCTCGCATCAATAAAGCACATCATCTGACCTAAAGTGCAAGTCTTCATCACTAAACCACTTTCAGAAGAAACAGTGCCAACCTTCAAAGACATCTTCCTAGAAGGAGCTGTCTTTCCTGACCATTTTGACTAGGTACAGACTTTATATCTGTCTAGTTCTTCATCTTTTAGGAAGGCTAATGAGGTCGGAGAAGTAAAGGACAAGTCCAGCCAGTATTATTTATGGACCTCTTTTTTCACCGTTGTTCAGTACGGATACGCAGCATTGCGGAACCCTTCGGGACTGATTTCTCCCACCAAACCCACACTGCAGACTTAATCTTAAAAACATATCCCCTCAAGGATAAACAAAGTAAGCTCATATCCGCCAGACCTGAAAGATGTTTTCACCAATGCCTCAGGACTGTCCACTGCTGGTAGTTCATCCGCTAAGCTTTCTTCAGGAGGTCTAGGGTCACCGATGATGGTCGGCTTTGGCCTTTCCTTGAGGATGCCGGTCAGCCCACCGAGAATGGTGTTCCACAAGCAGTTCTGACATTTAGACCCTGCAAAACCAGACAGTCAGCAAAATACATTCATAGGCCTACTGTCCAGCCTCTCAGCAGTCTGCAAAACAAAGATGCTCTCTGAACTTTTTACCTTTGCATCACCACCAGTTTGGGATTAAGCCTGAAAACCCAAAACAAAGCTCCAAGTGGAAATAAGCACTAACTTGCAGCTCCTTCCAAGTCCAAGACCGCAATGCTTCCCATAAAAAGATTTGGTTACAGAACAGGGAGTTTTCACATCTCAGTAAAAACCCTCCTCTCCACATTAACTTATACCTTAGCATGTACTGGCGTGGCTGTATTTGAAGCCAAAGAACTAACCAAAAAACAAAGTACCAAATCAATACAATATTAATCGTTGAGTTTCTTAGTGCTTAAATTACAGATTTGAGATATCACTGAAGGACTCCTATCAAAAAAACATACTTCTTTTCTGCTGAAATTGCAACTTTTCCCAGCAGACATTCAAATGCCAAAATATTTCTATGGATGGTCTTTTTACATTTATTTCCAAGAGTCACCAGGCGCCTCTTGCATGTCATTCAGAGAACCCATCCTCATCTGTAAGTCCAGCTCCACTGACAAAGTACAATTAGCACCCTTCAGTCAGATCTCCTCCCCACCTCTGAAGAACAGAATACCTGACTTGCAGCTCATCAAATTTAAGGACAGGGAGGGATCACTCCCCACTTGCAGGCACGGTCACAAGACAGGCTCAACCTGGGGAAGAAACCAAACCAATGTCACCTGCTACCCATCAAATCACAACAAGGCTATGAGGAAGCAAAACCCAGCCTGAGAACAGCTTCCCCCCGGGGAGCCTTCCCGCCTCAACTCCACTCCCCGTTCTCTCCACCTCCTCCCCCCGGCGGCGCAGGGGAACAGGGGACGGGGGCTGGGGTCGGCTCCTCACCCCTTGTCTCTGCCGCTCCTTCCTCCTCAGGGGGAGGAGGACTCCGCGCTCGGCCCCTGCTCCGCCGTGGGGTCCGTCCCTCCCGCGGGAGACAGCCCTTCCCCAACTTCTCCAGCGTGGGTCCTTCCCGCGGGCTGCAGTTCCTCACAGACTCCTCCAGCGCGGGTCCCTTCCACAGGCAGGGTGCAGTCCTTCCGTCACAGACTGCTCCAGCGCGGGAGCCGCCGCCATTTTGGGGGACATCCGCTCCCCTCCACGGGCTGGGGGGGACAGCCTGCCGCCTCCCCGCGGGCTGCGGGGGCATCCCCTCCTCCTTCCCTGACCTCGGGATCCGCAGAGGGGTTCCTCTCACATCCCGCTCCCCCGACTCCCTCACGGGGCGTTCGTTCCCCTTCTGAAATCTCTTCTCCCAGAGGCGCTCCCGCCGTCGCTGAGGGGCTCGGCCTGGGCCAGAGGCGGGTCCGGCTCCGAGCCGGGGCAGCTTCGAGCAGCTTCTCCCAGGAGCCGGCCCTGCGGCCCCTCCCCCGCCACACACAAACCCAAAAAACCCGAAACAGGGAGGGAGCAGATCCCGAGAAGAGCAGCGAAGGGCTGCAACGGTGCTTACCTCAGTCAAGAGGCTTCTCTCAGCAGAGGCCCAGCAAGCCTTCATCCCACTGGATTCCAAGGGAGTAACGAAAGAGGATGGACTGGAGAGAGAAGCCATGGACTGAAGGAGGGATTTACTTAAGAAGAGGTCTTGTGAAATAAGAGATCCTTTGTCTGTACAAGGCATGCCTTGCTAACGACTGGGCCCCTGAAGGAGAACGAAAAGACTGAGAAGAAGGGAACATCCTACCCCAGGAGGCACCGAGAAGTTGAAAAATTGCTAATAGGCACGAAGTCAGCAAAAATCTTGGATAACCGGAGGAAAGGTAAAGGCAGCACGAGCAGATCAGACCACCGACTCAATTCACGACCAAAAGACTTACCCCCACCTCCCCCTCCGCCTTGGGCATGTGCTGTAGAGGAAAATAACACTGGACCTTTAATTCGAAGCAGGGGAACTTCAACCTGATAGAAACTGTGCGAGATAAGCAACTCCTGGTAATAGTTTTGGGGAAGAACTTTGGAAATCGAATGTGTATAACTGAACTTGATAGCATATGTCCATACATTTCATGTGGTTTGAACAAACTTTTATGGTTTTAACATTTTGTACCTTCTATGAAAACTGGTTTGCTGCTAGATGACTAAGTGAGATTTGATAAATGATCATGCATTAACATTATGGTTGAAACGAGACAAAGGGTAACTGGGGAGATAATTACAAAAGTGTAGTCAGGTTGTTACTGATTTGTTATTAGTTAGAATTAATTTTCATAGGAATATGGAACTATAAGAAATATTTTAGCAAAATTATATATTGCATTCTATATATTTAACCAACAACTAACAGCTGCTGTGAAATCCCCTGTATGGCCCTGTACCAAGGCCAGAGGAATTGGTTAAAATCATCTAGTAGGAACATTTAGAACTTAGATAACAGATGTCAGAATTTCAAATTAATAGGAACTTAGGAACTTAAGAAAATGTATTATGTGTAACTATAAGAATTCGAGTATTGTCTGAAATCAGTTAACCACGGAAGCTTTGGTAAGGATTTACTTCGATCTAATTAACGAGAATTCCAATCAGTAGAGTTAAGTGAGATTAACCAATGATTGTTTTAGTATAAGAATATTGATAAGGTGGTGTGACTGAGGGCCAATCACTAGAAATATTAAATTCAAGAATTAACATTGAATGTACTTTATGTAAATCTAATACATGATGGTGAAAATCATACTGCGCAGAATCACATGAAAGGTCAACTATTGGACAAAGTGAGGAAGACTATGGAAGACCACCAGAGGGCTTCTGAAGACCACCAGAGACCTTCACTGCGCCTGTGTAAAGGACATTTACATATGCTAAGAACTTCCCAGAAATCTAATGAATATGCATAACATTTCTCAGAAATCTAATGACTATGTATGAGTAAGTTTAATACAAGGTGTGTGATTTTGGTGTTCAGGTGTGCGTGGTTCGTGAGAGGACTCGCCCGCGCACCCAGCCATTAATAAAGAAGTGTCTGCTTATCTACACTACATTGGTGTTGATAAGTTCTTTATTCCGAGTTTTTCGGTAACAAAGTGATTAACTAGTAGATCTTCATAAGTTTTGCAGTCCTTTGCTCTTATGACAAGATGTTCCTGTACACTAGATGAGAACAATGCTGAAACTGACCACATGTGATTGAAACTGCATTAAGCTTCAAGATCAAAGAACAAGGACAAGAATAAAGACTTCAAGGACAGCCAGCAAGAACTTCAATGGGTCAGTGGTCGCAGAAGCAGCCCTTCGACTCAAAGGGATCCTTCATTGCGCATGATCGGATGTAGCCAGTACTAAGATAATCAGTTGCGATCATTTTTATGTATATGTATACTAATTCGATTAATATGCAATTACTTATTCTATATAACCTGTTTGTGCTATAGCTGTGGTATGGACGCTATGTGGAACGATCCCCCGTGCATCCAGAGCTGCAATAAAGAATGCCTGCTTTCTAAAACTCCAAAATGAGACTTAGAGAGTTTCTTTGACCGGCTTTTCAGTATCACTATAGAATAAGTAATTGCATATTAATCAGATTAGTACACATATACATAAAAATGATCGCAACTGATTATCTTAGTACTGCCTACATCCGATCATGCGCAATGAAGGATCCCTTTGAGTCGAAGGGCTGCTTCTGCGACCACCGACCCATTGAAGTTCTTGCTGGCTGTCCTTGAAGTGTATTTACGGCAGCTAAACAGAAAATATGAGGATTCATCGAGAGAATACCCAGCAAGAACAGAGCGTGCCAAGGATATGCAAGATGCCTCTTAGGCAGGGATCTAGACAAAAAGACCAGTCAGCAAATCAGATTACTTAGCATAGGGTAGCACAGTGCTCTAGCTTAGGTTTTATTCTCAATTCCTCCCTCAGAATTCAGGGAGAGGTTTCCAAGACTACTCTATTTATCAACCCACAAGATTCACAAGTACTTTTAATAATACCTTCCTAGGCAAAACAGCATGGAGGGCACAGGAACTGTTTACTTCCACAGATTCAGGAGCAAAGACTGTTTCTATAAGCCCACATGAACTTAGGGCTTGCCCTTCAGACATGTGGTTTTACATCAGAAAAAGAGCCTTAGGCCTAGAAGCAGACAGTAGTGATCCAAACCAAACCAGTCCCTTAACCAGGAAACAACCAACTATTAGCAACCAGGTATAGTTCTACAACCCTTATACAGCTCCCTGTGAGAAAGCAAGCCTGCTCCACTTTTGTCTGGCATGTGTCCTTTCAAATAGTAATAATAAAACAACAACAACTCCCAAACCAAATCACCATGTAGAACAGCAGAAAAAAATACCAACACATGCATGAAAAGTTTATCAGCACAAGAGAATTATTCTTACCTTGCATGCTGCTGTAGCTAGAAACTAACTCCAGGGATTAGCAACAGATCCTTACACAGGGACTGCTTCAGAAACCCCCAAACAGCTTTTTTAAAAAAAAAAACAACAAAGAACCCACAACCTAAACACAAAGGCCTCATATAAGGCTTAGAGAGCTACAGGAGGGGAGCAGCTGTGTGCATATCTATCTATGTATACCTGAAAGGCTGAGTGGGATTGGTCAGCAAGAGGGACAGATGGTAATTTAGGATTGGCTGACAGCAGAGACAGGTGAAAATACTGAATGACTCAAGTCCTCGAACAAGAAGATAACTGAAGTGGGCTGAGCCTTGCCCAGATAGGGATGTTTTACTATCTGTGTGTACATATCTACACATTGCCAACAGTACAGTCGTTCTTGGGAAAGCCCAGACTGCGTGTTGTTTCTGCTCCAGCAGGCATGCTGGATATCTCCAGATTGTGTTGTTTGGAGGGAGGCTATTCCAAAAAGTGTAATCACTTAATTCAAAGACATTTCATCTCTACCTGCTGCTTCTGCCCATTTGAGGGTAATGGGTCTTTCTACAGCTGTCTGTTATAGATGACAGAAGGTTCCAGACACAGCTGTTTTTATTCTTCCATATCAGTTTATTTTCTAATTGCTAGAGGGGAAGTTCAGGTTATGCTGCAGTCTTTGTACTTCAATCCTTCCTGGCTGTATGGATCTCATCTAGGGTTTGGTGATTAAATTTTCATAGTGTGATAGGTACTTCTCTGAAATTGCATGGCTTTCTCAGTTTAGGATGTTTCACTAGAGTTTTATTCTGTAATAAAATTGGAGTTATGGGAAGACTTCTAAAAGCACCAGAAATACCTTTTTGTTTTTCTGTATAAATGCAAAATTCTTAAAAGTTGATGCTAAGACATTTTGAATATCCCAAAACAATATGGGACTTCTAAGTTTCCTTCATTGAAAATTTCCAAATAGATCTGAGGAGGAAGCAAGTTTGTTCCCCTTCAGAAGCCTCTTACATAATGGGACTTCTACCTCTCGAATGGCTTTAAATGTAGCCCAACATAATTTAAATTATTGTCACTTTTTTAGGTATGCCTTAGAATTTTGTGTGGAGTGGGGGGGGGGGGGGTGTCTATGTGTCTTATGTGAAAGATAAAGAATACCTCGAAGTGGCGTACCAAAACATCCTTCTCTTTAGCGTCTCCATTTTGCCTCTGCCTCAAGTAGACAAATTTGATTACCTATTCTTCATCCTGAGCAGCAGAAGAGATCACATTTACTGTAAAAGTACACTGTACCACAGTCCAAGCCCTTCACCCAGTCCTTCTTCTCTTCTGTGGAAAATTAAAGGTTTTGGTTTCAATAATCAAAGCACCTTCCAAGAGTATATTCCTCCTGCAGCAATTTGAAACTGCTGCGCTTGCTACGGCATGCGAATAAGGGCTGGTCTGTATTATTGTCCATGTTTGGATATTACGTAGGTGCACTGAGCTATCTTCAGCTAGGTAGCACAGATTCTGAAAGACGTCATGGCAGTGATTTAGGCTGTAGATACAACACGATTACCCGGAGTTGAAGACAGGGTTGTACAGGGCACGCAAAAGGCTGAGCTGGCAGTATACAATTAGCTGGAGTAGATTTTCCTGATCTGTAAGTTCAGCTTTGGACTGCAATGTACACAGACTTTTATGGCATAGACTTTTTAGAGGCTAAATTGTGACTGAGTTTCCTTACATGCTGGATTAAAAAGTGTAGAAGATGAAGGAGAATGGACTAAACCTAATTCTGACTGTTTCTATCAAGCTTTAAAAAAACAGTTGATAGAGCAGCAGATTCATTACAAATATTTTGATCCCTCCCTATAAGAAAAACATGCATCTTTCTTCTTCATAGGGGAACTGAAAGGAGCAGTTCATTGACTTCTGTGTGATGCTTTGAAATCTGTAATTTGGTGGACTTGTGAAATGTTAGATAATGGTGGTCTGAAATACAGAGGGTCCTGCAACCCAAAGCAACTAGTCTACCCAGACACGGGAGCATTACATACCTCATATAGCTTAAGTGGACAGTCATTTCTCACTTTGGGATCGGTAGCTGAGAGGTGTTTCTTGGGCAGCTGCATTTTATCTTAAACTATATTCCCTGCTTTCTCCAGCTGTTGGCTGAATTTATTGTTTCAGACATCAAGGAAGACAACAATTTGGAGGGCCTTTCTTTCTCGACAGCACTAGATCCTCTTCCTAGCACTGCCTTTCTGCCCCAGCTGGCTTTGCTGAGATCCCCTTACTTTGACCTGCATTGGTTCTTAAAATTCAAGTTCCCCTTACTTTGACCTGCATTGGTTCTTAAAATTCAAGTTCCCGCTTTGGTCAAGGTGTAATGCTGAGCTGTAGATAAACCTCTCTCATTTCACTTTTGACTGAGAAGAATAGCCAAGGCTGTGTGCTGTAACCAGCTAGGGGAAATCTTATTAATTTGATTGCAGTTATTTGCTCTGATGCAGTTGTTTCCACATAAGCAACTCCCTCCCCACCACCCACCCGGACATGAACGCTCTCCTCAGCCCTAACGAAACCAGTTCTTTTGGCACAGTGCCTGCGTTTGGGGCTTCACTTTGACATGTCATAGCCTCACACATTGCTGTGAAGGTGTTGGAGAGGCACCACAGCCTCTCTCAGAGCAGTGCTCTTTAAACTTTCCACTGATTAGGGGCCTTTTAGCACTCAGATGGCTTTTCCTAATGGATTTTTCCTTTTCATTGAGACTATTTTTTTTTGTAGGCGTTGCCAAAGTAAACAGTCGTGGATGGCTATTTGGAAAGCAGGGGAGAGAAGAAAGGGGCAGAGAATCAGAACGGGTCCAAATGTGGCCAGACAAGCAATATATATCAATTGATATGTGTTGAGGGCCAAGTGCTGCCAGAGTGAAAATTTCTGGGAAAAGGAGGCCATGTGTTGAGAGACAGGCACAGCAGAGACAACTGCAAGGTCTTCTTTTGGACCAAAGATGCCATGCCTGCATCCTTGAGCCTTTAGAGGGAGCACGGTGTCAGCTTGGCATTAATCAGCCCCCTTCTGATTTATTTTCAAAGTCTTGAAGTCAGAGGAGGTGTTTGAGTAATGCAAACCTTAGAGAGTTCAAGCATATCAGTCCTTCACTGCTCCGAAGTAGGTAATTTAAACTTCAGCCAGCTTGCTGTGTGGGAACCTATCAGGCACTATCTCAAAAGAAACTCCCTTCCTCTGTGCTGCTCTGATCAGCGGAAACCCCACATCTCTCTTCGGAGATGTTCAGAATTTGTTCCAGGCCGATAAGGAAAACTGTGCACAGCGGCTATGTTCCCAGCTGGATAGGTGTGCCTATTCACTTTCGTGTAGGCCCTGAATGCACAGCAGATGTGTATTATTGATGTAATACATTTATGGCCTGCTTTTTTTTCTATCAGTCAAGCAGAGCATACGGCTCTGAAAAAAGTCGTCCGAGATTTTACAGTTCCTTCTCTGATTCCTTGACACGAAGTATGAGAGGAACAAAGCAGACTTTTTGTATATGAAGATCTTCTTTCCCTGTCCCATCTCTGCACTGATTTGGTCCTTAGTTCGGCCAGCTGCTGAATGCCTGCTCTTCTGCTTCCTGCTCAGATTAACTGCAAGAGTTCAGACTTCTTCAGCTGGTGCTTGCTCTTTGCTGGAAGCTTCAGCTTTGTTTCATCTTGCAAAGCAGTGAGGGTTCACCTGGCTCGTTCCGGTCAAAGATGAGCAAGCTCCCTTTGCAACAGGGTTCTCCTCTACATCCCCTCCACCAGCCGGAGCATAATTCGTGGACAGAGTGTCTGGGCTACTGACACTTGATCAGAAGTCTCAAATGCTTAGGACTACCGCAGGCCTCCTCTCCCCACAGCAGAGTCTCCCAAATGTCCAGGGACAGGCTCTCATGTGTCTTTGATCCATGCCAGGGATGGATTCCAGATGGACACTTCCCCAGTGCTGGCCTACAGGCGGGTTTCACACAGCATTGACGGGGTGTTAACGATGCTAAAATTTCAGCCAAGCTTCTTAGACGTGCTGGGTTGGGAATGGGGAGAGTAGTTCTATAATAAAAACCTGACGTAAAACTGGCACTTTTACCTGGAGCGCAGCCAGGGGAGTTAGCAGTACACCTGAAAGAAGGAAGTGAAGCTGCAGTACCTGCCCATTACCAACCTACTGAAGCAGCACTGGATTTCTGGATTTCACTAGACTTCAGCTTGAATCAGGGTCCAGGATGAAGCAATTTTGGGCAAGGAAGCGCTCACCATCTCAAACAGTCGAGCTTCCCATTCGGCACACTGCCCTGCACAGCAGAGGACCCGCGCCAAACCAGGCCAGGCCCTGCGTGACACACACACCCCCCCCCGACAGCCATGCCTTGTGCTCCCGATGGCTGCAGCGTGCCCCCCGCACCCCCTCCTGCCCGGGTCGGGCAGCATGTGAGTGGCGGCTTGGTCCTGTTGGTTCTGGAGGGGATTTGTCATCAGGAGCTGCAAGGCAGTCCAGAGCAGAGGGGAGCTGAGGGGAAGGATGCAGACGGATCCCCACCAGAGGTGTGGCTGGCTGCATCCCTGCCACTGCCTCCTTCAGTGGGGCCTGAGGCGCTTTGGGACGCACACCTCTTCAGGTCAATCCTGCGTGCGAAGGGGTGTCAGAGTCTGCTTTCCCCTGCCCTGAATGCCTGCCTGTTTCCTGGTGTGTGATGCCACGGTACCAGCAGAATGGAGCTGAATCATTGGGCTATGCTTGTGGTGGTTGAGCGGTATCACCAGCGCTTCTGCTGTGGCCATTTTTTGGCTGGGACACTGTCGTGGTTTAACCCCAGCCAGCAACTAAGCACCACGCAGCCGCTCACTCACTCCCCCCCATCCAGTGGGATGGGGGAGAAAATCGGGAACAAGAAGTAAAACTCGTGGGTTGAGATAAGAACGGTTTACTAGAACAGAAAAGAAGAAACTAATAATGATAATGATAACACTAATAAAATGACAACAGTAGTAATAAAAGGATTGGAATGTACAAATGATGCGCAGGGCAATTGCTCAGCACCCACCGACCGACACCCCGCCAGTCCCCGAGCGGCGATTCCCTGCCCCCACTTCCAAGTTCCTATACTAGATGGGACGTCGCATGGTACGGAATACACCGTTGGCCAGTTTGGGTCAGGTGCCCTGGCTGTGTCCTGTGCCAACTTCTTGTGCCCTGGCTGGGCATGAGAAGCTGAAAAATCCTTGACTATAGTCTAAACGCTACTTAGCAACAACTGAAAACATCAGTGTTATCAACATTCTTCGCATACTGAACTCAAAACATAGCACTGTACCAGCTACTAGGAAGACAGTTAACTCTATCCCAGCTGAAACCAGGACAGGCACTCTAGTGCAGGGGACTGATTGGTCTTGGCTCCGTTTCAGGTTAGGGAGGAACCAAGTTTAGAAGGGTGCTATATCCTTGGTGGGCCTCATCCCCTGTACTCAGCTGTCCTGGCCTGTTCTCATGGTTTAAACCCACCCAACAACTAAGCAGCCCACAGCTGCTCGCTCACTCCCCCCTGGTGGGGTGGGGGAGAGGATCAGAAGTTTATTCATCCCTTGCTAAATGAGTTGACTTCTGCTTCCATTGTTTCTTTTTAGTTATAGGGACAACTGATATAGTGTCTGGTTTAGCCATAGTGTCTGTTGGTATGTTTCCCCTCTCTTCTCTTTGAGGGTGCTGCATAATATTGAGCAGTGTTCGGTAGATGTTGGCCAGGGCCCAGCCCAGTGCGGTAAGTTGTGCCTCTCTGGAGTAGCCACAGCATTTTTTTTTTTTTTTAACCAGTCTATCCCTTCATTAGGATCCTGCAGTTGTTTGGGAGTGAACTTCCAGACCATTAGTGCAGGACTCTGAGGTGCTGCTATAACGCAAATGCTGATGCTTTTCGACAGTGCCAGAGTATCAGAAATACCTTTCTCCTGCCTGAAAAATGCCAGGCCAGTCCCAATCTGCAGAGGCAGCAGAGTTCAGCCAATGTAAGGCAAGAGCCTTGAACTCACAGCATCCTGATGCTGACACACATGCAACCAAAGCCCCCTGCAGTAAGTGGTAAATGAGAAAAGGGGATGGCACGGATTCAAATTAATAAGATCCAGTGTAGCTTATAAGGCAGCTCTGGGGCTTGAGAAGCCAACTGTGAAGGGCTTTGGCCCAAAGTCGGGAATGTAAGGCTGGAAAGCACCATTTGGATGAAAGGCACCAATCCACTGGCAGTTCTGAATAGCCAAAAAAGGGATATTTTGGACTATCCATCCAATTCAGAGGCCACCTAGTCTGCAAAGACATCCCAACCCTCTCTACAAGATCTCCAGAAACCAAGGAGTAATCGCATCTTTTTGGATACAAAGGTTAGGAAGACCATCTTCTCCAGCTGAAGTTTCCTCTAGTGGAAAGATGCATCCAGGAACAGCGCTGGGATGGGCAGTTGTAGCTCTTGGATGGAGATGAAGCATTCTAGGACTGGAGCAGTGGGATCTGATCCATTCCCAGGACTGCCAAAACTGCAACAGGTTCTTGCTGTTCCCTGTCTGGCCAGGACTGGGAGAGGCTGAGAAATGAGTCTGTAAGCAGTGCTCTGCACAAAGCACTTGGGTTTTGGGATGGGTTCATAGCTGCTGTGATTTAAGATCTTGTGTGGCTTCACACATACAGTTGGTAAAGCTCCCCTTCATTTTCCCAGTAGCCAAATGCGAATAGCGTCCAGGGCTCTATTGCCATCCACCCTGAGAAATCAGCAGCATATCCTTCAGCTAATGAAGCGCAATGGTAACAGCATCTTCATAGCACTCATCCTCTTCACCCTCTGCCTCGCTTCTCCGGACCAGTTAGACATTGCAAAGTTTCCCCCTCTTCTCCCCAAGCTCTGTAAGGACCCACTCACTTTGGGCCTGATCCAAACTCCACCGAAGTTGATGGAAAGTCTCCATCTGGCTCACGCAGATTTTTAACAATCCCTCGGCCATTAAAATGCTGAAAAGGATGGGTGGGTAGAATCCAAACAATTCTGGCCCTCCTCAGAAAAATCTTTGCCCGTGTTTCAGACCCGATCCCTGAAATGTCCCTCCATTAGGAATGGACACAGGGCAGCGATCCCCAGGAAAGGGGCCCTCAGCCCCCCCCAGGCCTCCTCTTCCTCCTACAGAAGGCTACCTTGAAGGCCACAGGCCCCCCAGCTGCCAGAATAGCTGTATATGGTTATTCGCAGAACAATCACAGTGGCCTCCTGATGTCACAAACTACCTCACCGCCTCCTGTTGCGAACCCCCAGCAGCTGGCCCACATTCGCTGAGCTTCTGGGCCCTTGACTTCCACGATGGCTGGCAGAAAGAGGACCCACAGCAGCAAAGCGAGCAAGTGCCCGCTTCTGCGTGGGCAACCGGAGAAGCGATTGCGGAAGGCGCGGAGGAGGCAGCGTCGGCATCGGAGGGGAGGCACCGTCAGCTACACGCTAGCGATGGCCACCGCTCGCGCAGCTGACGGTGTGGAGCCGATGGAGGTGGATCCACCTGAAGACGAGGAGGAGCCGATGGAGGTGGATCCACCTCCAGGACAGCTCCCCACGCAGCACCACGTCACGCCCCAGGGCTTCCCTCCACAACGCCGCCGTTGACACGGTGCTAGAGGAGCACCTGGAACACCATCGACACGGTGCTAGAGGAGTGCCCGGCCAGTACCCTCCACACCTGGGCGGCCTGCAGGCTCACGTATTCCATCCCCCCGGCATCGACAATACATTGTTGACGGCCACGGGTCTTGTGAGCTCTTCCTTCCCACCGTCCACCCTCTCCCCTACCCCCACCCCTTCTGAAGGGGTGCCATCTCCTCCGCTCTGAGTCCCAAGACAAGGGGACGAGACAACATGGCTTCCGCCATGCTGCTGCACCGGGAGAAGTCCCTCGGAGGGCCACCGAGGTCCCTGGGGCCTGGAGGTGGGGTTTCTTCGGCCTGAGGACGAGAAGGCTGCCTGACGGGAGGTTGGAGATGAAGCCAGACCTTTCGCGGTGGCGCACAAAGAACAGCAATAGATCAAGAGGAGACGTCGGAGAGACAGCCGTTCCTCTGGAGAAGCAGAAGACTACAGGTCTGCCAGGAAGAAGTGCTGGCTTTCAGCATTAAGGCCCCTTCTAGCCGCTTTGTTAGTTCTTTTCAAGATTGGGCAACAAAAAATTAAAAAAAAACTCAATAGAACAAAAAGTAACAGTAAAAATGCTTTCCCTCTCCCTCACTTGGTACTTTGGCAACTATGTCTGGACTCCTCTGTCCCCTCCTGGTCTCCCCAGTCCAGGAAAGACCCCCTTGGTCCGCCCCAGGACTGACTGACAGCGCTGCCCTCACAGCGGGGGGGGGGACTGACTGACAGGGGCGTCACGCACAAAGCCCTGGGGAGCTGCCCCAGCGGGGGGGGGGGGCGGCAGACAAAAGGGGGTCCCTCGCCTCCCCTGCGACACACGGCCATGGGGGCTTCCTCCCCTGAACCGCTCCGCTCTGCCACAGATTGCCCCGGGGTGTGGGTGTGGGGGTGTGTGGGGGTGTGTGGGGACGACACGGATGTAGCGTTCGCTGCATATCAAGGTGCCACGATTAGATCACTGGTCAACCCCAGACCAGGGAAAGAGACAGATAACACACACAGTGTGAGCGCCAACTTCCGCCTTTTATTGCGCAGTCAATTCCTTTCATACTAACAAGGGTAGGCGGGATTACAGACACATCATAAGGCTGCGACTAACCCTCTAACTTTCCGTGACATCGCGAGATCTTCCGAACGCCGAACCCTACATCTCTCCCCTCCCTATGACGAGTTGGCTTCTATTGTTATGAACAATTCCACACAAAGAAACAACTATGTAAAGTACTATGAGTGTAAACATATCTCTACAACTAAGTTGAAACACTCTATCTTAAACACCCGTAAATGTCCCATTTACCCTGCAGAGCAAAAAGCTCCTTTACAGAAATTCACACAGGAGGTAGATTGAAAGTTAAGGCTTGGAAAGAATTACTTCTATTACTCTATAAAGTTTATCGTTGGTGCGCTGATGTTAAGGCTTAATGTCTGAGGTACCTGGATTCCTGGCTGCGAGCTCTGACAGCCGGATCCCATAAAGGCACGTGTTGATGGACTCTGAGAGGGACATCATCCAGATACACATCAGGGTCCCCCAGTTGGCTTTGCATCCATTGCCAGAAATTTGTAGCGGATACCCAAGATGTCACAAGCCAGGAAAGGATGACAGCGATCTGTAAGGAAAACACTCAAACACTACGAGGTTAGGGCAGGACGAACCATACGACTAGGGACCCATTTCAGTTGCCCTTCAGGTGTCTGTACACAGGCATACCCTCACCCGAGACAACACAACTCAAACGGCCCATCCCATTGACGTGTCTGAGGGTCACGCACGCGGACCAACGGGTAAGGACCTTTCTCTTCCGTGTTCGTAAAGTGTCGTTGCGCCGCCGTCTCTTCCAGGTCCCCTCAAACTGTCTGATTTAATGAAGTTAATGCAGTTAACAGAAGACGCTGTGTACGGAGAGCAGGTGTGTTTTCCTGTAACCAGGAGGGCTCCTCCTGCTCCCCCTCCCTAAGCCGATCGCGTAAGGTCTTTAAGGTTCGATGTGCTTGTTCTACAATGGCCTGGCCGGTGCTATTATGAGGGATGCCATGTTTAAGGTCAATACCGCAGATCGTACAAAACCGTTTCACCTTTTCCCCAGTATAAGCTGCAACGTTGTCTGTCTTAATCTGTTGCGGAATACCTAATTGAGCTATGCAAGCACGCCAATGTTGTATAACTGCCAAGCTATTCTGTTTACTATGCGCTGTAGCAAGAATATATCTACTATAAGTGTCTACGGTAACATGTAAATACTGCAGAGGCTTAATAGGAGCATATTCTGTAATATCTGTTTGCCAGATCTGATTTGGTCGCAAACCATGAGGGTTGACCCCTGCTTCCCAAAGGGGTCCTTTAGCACAATGAGGGCAGGCTGCGACAATTTCTTTGGCTTCAGCACGAGAGATGCCCGTTAGTGTCACCAAGCCTTGCAGACTGCAATGCAAAAGGCGATGTAACGTTATCGCGCGGGCCCTTGCTGGCGTGGTGTTATCATCACCAACAGCAGCCATCCACGTTTGTGCCGCCTGGTCGGCACGGCTGTTCCCTTCAGCTAATGGTCCAGGGAGACGAGAATGACTGGTGACATGAATAGGGAAAACGGGCGCACTACGTAACTGTAAGGCATTCAGCAGCATACCAGCTATCTCCGTAGAAGAAGCTAATGCCCATTCCCCCGCAACCAAAAGCTTATATACCTACAGTGAATCCATGACCACATTTAAAGGCTCAGTCGGCCAACGTAACAATGCCATGGTCACTGCTTTGGCCTCCAAAAACTGCACCGAGCGACTTGGCTCAGTATATACTACCTGGTGCCATACCCCATCTTCTCTCCAAACACAAACAGCTTTGCTGGTCTTGGAGGACGCGTCAGTAAAGATTGTTTGTCCGTCATTAGGGTGCTTCGCCACCTGCTGTGCTGGAAGAATGGGTAAAGCATGCAAGATCTCCCCACAAGGATGGACCTCATGTCCCGCTATAGTCCTGGCAAATTCTGCTAATGCACCCTGCAAAACAGCCACCTGCTGATAAACCAAATTCCATTGCGTTAGTGAGCAAGGCAAAACAATGCGGGCTGGATCTCTGCCGGTAAAATGTTGACAAGCCTCCCGGCAACGCATGATCATGGTGGCTACCAACAGAGGCCAACTAATGATAGCTGTGCGTACCTTACCCTGATGTAACCATGCAAAGGGCCACTCTGGGCCTTCTGCATTCTGTATCAATACACCGTGGCAGCTCTGGCTGGCTACCAAGAGCCGCGCATCAACTGGTTGTGTGGGTTGAAACCTCTGCAGGCCCCACTGCTGGGCCCGTTGGGCTATGTTTTCTAGCAACTCACGTTGTGCTGGTTGCAATACACGTGGCGTTTGCAAGGGTTCCCCCCCCCGAAGTAGTTGGTACAAGAGATTCATTTCATCTTCAGCAATGGGAACGAAGTTCCTCAGCCACAATAGTTTGCCTACTAACTTTTGGGCATCATGTAAAGTACACACTTGGTCAGGGACCATAAAACTTTGAGCGGTGACTGTGCGAGGGGTTACTTGAGTGCCTAGATAACTAACAGAAGGTCCCATTTTGTTTTGTTAGGGGATATGTGTAGCCCGTATTCACGTAGTTGCTGTACCGTCTGATCATAGAGGTGTTGCAATACAGACTCATCCTGATGGGACAGGAGAATGTCATCCATGCAATGCATGGTGGTGGCCTCCAGGTAGTTTTTTTGCAGAGAATGCAAGACCTTACCTACCGCGATCTGACAGAGAGTTGGCGAATTTTTCATGCCTTGAGGGAGCACTTTCCACTGATACCGTTGCATGGGCGCTTGATGGTTCCGCTCCGGGATAGAGAAGGCGAACCGCTCCCAATCTTCTGGGTGTAAGGGAATACTGAAAAAACAATCTTTAACATCGATTACAATGACACCTTGTCCTTTTGGCACAATGGCCGGAGAGGGCAATCCTGGCTGCAAAGCCCCCATGTCCTGTAAGCGGGCGTTAACCGCTCGCAAATCACGGAGGAGTCGCCATGCGCCTGATTTTTCCTTTATGACAAATATAGGAGTATTCCAAGGACTGGTGGAGGGTTCAAGATGGCCCATTTGTGCTTCCCTGTGCACCAATTCCACTACCGCCGCCTGCTTCTCCTCAGCCATTGGCCACTGCTCCACCCACACCGGCTTGTCCGCTAGCCAGGTGAGCTTCAAGGGACGGCAGACGGCGGTGGCCGTCATTAAAAATCCGTGGACAGGCGACATCCCCAGCGATGTAGGCAGCAGCGCCCAAGGACGGCTGTCGGGACCGCTGCCGCCATCGGGTTGCACCACGCCACTCTCTCAGCATCTGCAGCAGTTGCGGGCTGGGCAAGAGTGATTTTCACCAGGGCTGTACTTTCCCTCGACTCTCGCGCCCCCCCCACCCCCGTCCCGTTTACCGACTTCGGTCCCTGTGGCTTTGTACGCCCCGGCGCCCCCTGCTGGACCTCGGGCACACGGCAGTCTCGGGCTCTGTGCCCGAGCTTGCCACACCTCCAACAACGAATGCTGCCCGCCCCCGCCTCCTGGCCCGACCCTTTGGGTCTGGTTGCGCAGTGCCTCGCCAGGTGGCCCCTCCCCCCGCATCGGTGACAAGCGCCTGCAGCCGTGCGCAAAGCTCGCTGCAAGGCCGTCACTAGCGGACGCGCTTCCCGTTCTCGTTCCCTTTCCAGTACGTGACGTATCATGTCGCCTAGCGTGGAGCGCGCCGGCAACTGAGCGAGAAGCGCTGCGGTCTGCGGGTTCGCTTGAGCCTTGGCACACTCAACTGTAATCGCGTCTTTAGCCGTCTCCGGAATGTCTGCAGCCTGCACAGCAAGCTGAAGCCGATCTAAAAAGGCAGTAAACCTCTCGGCAAGCCCCTGGCGGATCTTCACCCAAGGGGGATCCGCTCTGTCCATAGCTGCCACACGCCTGAGTGCGGCCATGGCGGTAGCCGCGACCGCCGCAAAGTCACGTCCGCGCATGCCCTGTGCCTGCGCCTGAGGCGTGGCAAACGGCCCTTCGCCCAAGAGTTGTTCTACGGTCACTCCCGCTAGGTGGTGACCAGGGTCCTGGGCGTCGGCCACTGCCCTAACGCACTGAGCTCGCCATTCCTCCTTAAACAGCAGCAGCAAAGATGGGGGCAACACCCCTCTCATCAGCTGCATCACATCGTAGGGCGCAACAGGCGTTGAGAGCAGACGTTCAAACAAAGCGAGCGCCTGCGAGGAATTCACTCCATGCGCCTGCACAGTGCTTGCGAGTTCCCGAACGGTCTTTACATCAAAAGGTGTCCGCGCGTGCCCGCCCCGCGCCGCCGCCCGAACAGGGAGAACGACCGGCTGAAACTGAACCCCTGAGAGGCAACATTCTTTGGCCACCAGTCGCCAGTCTGTACCTGTTTGGGTGCCCCCTTCCTGACCATCCCCGGCCCCCTGCGTCGGAGGCATTAACGGCACCGGACGCTCCGCATTCTGTATGGCCCCCTCAAGCCTCCGCAACAGACCCTGCAGCGTCTGTAAAGCGTCCTGTCCCTCCCTTGTCTGACTCTGTGGCGCGGATTCCGGTGGTCTCCGTACTACACTATCCATCCTCTCCTCACCAGAATTAGCGGAATCTGTCTGCGTGGGTACCTCGCGCCAGTCTCGGAAGGACCCAGCCGAGGGTTTAACCCGTTCCGGCACAGGCGCGGTAGATGGCGCCGCAGGCAAAGGCTCAGCGGGCTCAGGCGCCGCAGGCAAAGGCTCAGCCAGCAAAGGGTCAGCAGGCAAAAACTCAGCCTGCTCTCCCGGCAAGGGCGCCCGATTTCCCTCGCCGGGGGGTGGTTCCTCCTCTGCCACAGTCTCCAAGCCCCGCAGCCTTCTGATTCCCCCTCCGAGGGTGGCCGTTCCTCCCACTCTTTCAACTGACGGTATAAATCTGCCTTAACATTCCTGCCTGGAACCCAGTCCGGGAGGCATTCCGCCAAACCCTTCCGCACCTCCCGCCGTAACTCCTCCCATGGACGCCGCAGAGGGGGCTCGTCCGTCCCCGCTGGTGCCGTCCCTACAGGAAGAACCTCCGTCTCTGCCGCACCCTCCGCGTCCACGCTCTCAGTCGGAGATGGACCGCTCTGTGAGCCCCGCTCCACAGCCGCCCACTCCGTCCGAGTCTGACCCACTGTCCCTGGGGGCACTGCCCCCCCTTGGTTTTGAGGCGGCGCTTCATCCGCAAACAAAACAGCTCGCGCCGCCGACCCACGCTCCCCAGCTTTCCGTCCTGCCGTAACCACCTCCTCCACTCTCCCCCACGCTTGTAATCGTTCCGCAGCTCCGCGCTCGCCCGCCAGCGCCGACTGCAGCAACAGCTCCCGAATCTCTCCCCAATTTGGGGGACTTAATACTTCTCTGGGAGAGCCCATCCCTCCCCGGCGCAGCACCCATTGGATGCATTCGCCCGTGGGGCCCCTCCTAATCGTTCCGCGGGCACCCACATCATCAGCCAACACTTGCAACACCTTAATCACTTGCGCAAGTCCCATCGTCGCCTAGTGCGACCGATCACGTCGGGGTCACCATTATGCAGCGTTCGCCACATATCAAGGTGCCGCGATTAGATCACTGATCACCCCCAGACCAGGGAAAGAGACAGATAACTCACACAGTGTGAGCGCCAACTTCCGCCTTTTATTGCGCAGTCAATTCCTTTTATACTAACAAGGGTAGGGGGGATCACAGACACATCATAAGGCTGCAACTAACCCTCTAAATTTCCGTGAGATCGCGAGATCTTCCGAACGCCGAACCCTACACACGGACACTGTGCATCTAGCGAGGTAGCTCTCGCGCTCTCTCTAGTGCAACTGTAATTGCCAACAAGCCGTAACAGCAACCATCGATCGGAGGAGCACCGGGTGTCTATACAGTATTTTGATACAAACTTATCCTCCCCAAGAAAGTCAATTGCTAATAAAGCAAAGCCAGCAGCAGGACAAGCAGCACCGGAGCAGAGGAGATCCCCCCCTTTTGGGGAGGGAGCAGGTAAGTAGCACAAAAACGTCCTGCGGGAGGAGGAAAAACGGAGAAGCCTTTCCCAGTTCCGACTTCCCTCACCCACGAGCTCTCCGGCCTGATCACGCTGACTTCAGCAGCTAGGAGCATCAAGGTCCACAGTCACCAGTGCCAGCAATACGGCACCGGTGCCGCTGGAAGTGATGTCAGATACAGAAAACCCTGTGGTAGGTTAGAAAGTCCTGGTTTAAATTTAGTCAGTTAGCCAAGATCAGTCTGATCTGTTCTAGTCTTCCTGTTTAACGGTGCCTCACCTGGAGCACCACTGCTGATCCTTTCTGCTCTTCCTCATGGATGGTGCATCCCTCTTGGCAGGAAAACGGACCGCTGACCCGATACAGAGCGACTGAGCGGTCAAAGCGAGGAGGGGATACCTCCTCAAAAGACCACCAAAGGCCAGCTGAGACCCCCGCACGTGCGGAGAGGGCGTCTGATGCATCAGGGTTACGCAATGCTACGCACATGCATCGGATAGTTTGAATATGTATTAGGTAGGAGTAGTTTAATAAATTAGATGCAATTGTTACTGTATAAAAGGGACACAACTGACGAATCCGGCCTGCTTGATTTGTGCAAAGTCCACGGAGCACCCTGCGCAGAATAAAAGTTATCTCTCCTGCCTGTGTGAGATTGTTCTCTTGCACACCGTGTACCGAATCCGCTTTTAGGACAACAGAAGCAAGCGTGTGGCTTTTTCCAGCGTTTATGGGATGCCAAGGGGAAGAGAGGGAAGAGCTTGCTTGTTTCTGCTTGTTCTTTTTTTAAGTACCTTTCCCTTTCCTTTTAGCAGGCGGGCACTACTTTAAAGAACAAGGTGCTTTCTCAAAGTTAAAAGAATGCTTATCCCAGTTAAAATAAAAACCATTTTTGTTTAAATTTCATTAACCCATGTTCTTTATCGTCTAAAATGATTTTCCAAAATGGATGCGCATCTTGCCCGTAATTCTGTAATGGCATTTTCCAGACTGAGACATCAAAATGTCTTTGTGTGTAGGTTGTAGCCTCAGCCAGCCCAGCTCTTGCAGGGTAAAGGCCCTTTCTTATGCAGCTGCATCTAAGATCAGGGAAGTGGGACATCCTCCTGCTCCTGACAGAACCAGTGCTAAAGAAGATCAGCTCATGGATATCTTCCCTGATTTATGGCTTGTTCTCCATCTGGTCAACTCTCTAGCCATTCCCTGGTCCTCACCGCTGTCCATCTCATTGTACAGCCCCCCAGCAGAAGGGACCGAACCCTGGTGCACTCAGCCTGTACCACGGTTTGTGGGACAGGACTGAGGAGAACGCCGTAAATGGAACGAGTCTCTCAACCCCATTTCTTCTTGGAGGGAAAGCATTCTTTCACTGCTGATGGGAGTCCGGGAATGAATACAGAGGCAGATAGGGTGGATAATCCGTGCACCATGGTGGGAACAAGCCAAACAGACCCCGTGTTGCATTATCATCTGACTCTTTTAGAACATCGCCTCATTCTGCCAGACACATTACCCCGTCAGACGGCCGCACGTCACTACTGCTAAAGTAACAACCAGTAACACAGTGTTATGTGCTAGACCAGCATTGTGCGTGTAGGTGCTGATGGTGCCTCAGCTCAGGAGAGGGCTGAAGAATGATGGTTTATTGCAAATGCGCTAGCCTGATGGCAAAAAGCTGCCTGAGCATGCCCTAGGCACATCTGAAATCTTAACTCCCAGCCTCATCCCACTACCTATCAAAGGCATAAATAATTACACAACTTGTAGCAGAGTGGTAAAATCTAATCCAAAACATTTTCACCAATTTTGACCTTTTTAATGCTCTGAAGCATAGGGCAGCAGTCCATCCAAGACTAGAAACCTCTACTTCTTCTTCTTCTTGGAGGGAAGGAGTGTTTTCTGCCAGGGTAAGACAGATTAAAATAACACACAGTGCCAAGCTGATGCTTGTTTTATTAGAGTCTCATACAATGATTTTCAAATGTAAAATTCCCGACTTATGACACTCAAGGATCAACATCGTAAAGCTTGTCGCTCTTTTTTCCAAAACCTCTAGGTTGTGAAGAAAAAGACATTCTAACCCAACATCTTCAGTATGTTAATTTGAAAACGTAAACAAAGTAGAATTTCATTTTAAAGCATTTAATAGTAGAGACAAGCAATGTGTAAAGCTGAATTACAAAAGAAACAATACAACCCGACACTCATGCTACAAGTTTACCTTTCCACAATCATTAGTACTTCCAGGTCAGTTCTTTCCAACAAAGAGATGCTGTAGTGGCGAGAAGATTATGCTGGGGAAACAACAACAACAAAAATCCCCCACATTGTACCTAAAGTACTTCTCTGAGAATTGTAACAACAAGGTAATTTCTGTCCACCAGAAAGACACAACCCCAGCACAAAATAATACAGAGGAAGACCGAAAAAGTAGAGGAAACATAGAGAACAACCTGTGCCATAACGGTCTAGTCTCAATAGTTAAGGGGACTAGCATACATTATGATTAACAAGGAGCTTTATTCCTTCCAAAACTAATCCACCTATCAAACAGTTACTGCCGACGTTCAACACGTGCTGTGCAGTGAACAGACCACTCTTGCGGCACACAGCTTTGACAGCTTTAGAGCACTCCTTTAGTCAGCAATGCCCAGCAACTGTTGGCGGGGCTACTTTCATTTTGGTTTAAAATGGTGTCTTTGGGAGTCAAAGTTACAAAGGCCACAGTTGCTAAGTGGGCAAATAAAGGCCATACTTGCCTTAAGGGGACTGAAGGTCCCTCCCAGGAAGGCCCCTCGAGAAGGGGGAGTGTGTAAAAGTCCTTTAGAAACCGGGCTGGAGGCGGCACTCCACAGCTGATAAAAGCCACATCCTATGAGGGCTGTGACTGAGGTCAGTAACACCCCCCCTCCCCCCACCCCCCTTCCATTCCCCCCCCTCCACCCCGTGAGGAGTTTTTTCCCCAAAGACAGCCCAGAAGAGGAACATTTCCTGGGAATGCTGCACCTTACCACAAGACAAAAGGACACCCCTGAATGCTCCTTTGCCTTGGCAGACTTTTTTGTTTAAACACAGAAAAGGGGGACCCATTCTTCAAGAGAACGTAGAATCGCCTGAACTGCCAGAATCAGGCACAGGCTCGGACAGAGCCAGGACTGCATCTGCTCGTAGCTGCAGTAGTCGTACCTTCTCCAGAACCTGGACAGGCCTCTTCCTTCTGACTCCACGTTTCCTTTGTTTACCATTTGGTCCAGTTGCTGCAGGAGCTGCACCGCACCCTCAGCCTGACCGGTTCCTGTTCTTTGTTCAAGGTTAGATCCCACAGGCGCCCCTGTCAGAAACAGCAGCAAGAACAAAAACACAAGCTCGCTCTCTCCACGCTCCCTGCACACCCAACGGCAGACCCTGAAACCGAGAGGTCAGTCCAGACTCTGACTGACATCACGCCTGGGAGCTTTCAAAGCAATCACAGTGCAGACTGGTTTGGAGATAGGCTCCCATCTCACAGCCCAGCTCTGAAAGAGCTACGTAGCCCGGCTCTATGGGTGGGAATTGCTTACAGCCAAAATCATTGCTGACCTGCCGCTCTATGGTGCTTCTAATTCCTAGTCTCACGTGCTGGAAAATACCAAACACCACTTCTAAAGGAAAACTATTACCAATGTCATCCTTGCAGCTTTTGACTTCATATGACCAATTCGAATGAAACAAGCCAGGAATTCCTTACTTACACAAACTCACCCGGTTACAGCCCACAGTAAGGGATGCTGGACTAAACTCACGCTCATCTTCTTTGCAGGAATTCTGAAAGGAAAAGGAACCCAAGAACTTTCACACCATGTAAAATTCTATTCTACAGGAGATCTTTGTTTCTTTGCTTGCTTGCTTGAAGAACTAAAAGGCAAGGTCTGCTCTCTTGTTCTGTGACTTTATTTTCTTGCCTGCTACTACGAGGACTTTCTTCACCAATAGCTTTCTGCCCCTCCCTCCTCAGGACATTCCCAGGCCTAACATAAAGCTGGAATTCATTGACTAGGCTTTAATATAGCAGAGAGTGAAAGAGGAACACCAGCTATGGCACAGACAGAGGTTTTAAAAAACATCGACAGAGGTGCTGTGGGAAATAACAGCCGCTGGACAATACAGGCCCCTAGGCATCAGCCCTGCTAAGACACACTCATAGGAAGCAGAGTAACAGGGCAGGGACAAAAGTGAAAAGTGCCAGAAGCAAGAGGTGAGCCAGGAATACCCATTCGCAAGGCTATCAGCAATACAAAGGACCACAAACAACAAAACCACCCTGGAAGCTTCTTTAGGAGAAAGTGAAACAACTTTGTCACAGAGATAAGAGAAGAGAAGAATAGATCCCTCCCTGATGGTGCTTCTCTTGCACTAAGCTCAGGTTCACGTGAAATTCCAAACTTTAGATGGCCAGAGATCTTGGCAGTTTAGTCTCAGAGCATTAACTAAGGTAGGAAAATTATCTGCAGTGACAGGCTGAGCGTCTCCCAGTTCCTTCTTCCTTGGACTTCTACTCGTGCTCTTGGTAAGCAGAAAGATGCACAGGCTCAACTCCAGTCATCCTGACCAGACAGCCTCCTGTCAAAATCGCAGGCCTGGAAGGCATTTGGATGAGAGCTGAAAAGGCAATCTATTCAACAGCCATGCGACTGTGGCACTTCCATGCTCCTCCTTCTGAATTGAGTGCCGATGCTGTAAAGTCAGTCCTACATGTATACTAAGCAGACAGATTTCCTTCATGTTTTAACAAGAGCCTTCCCTTTTCGAGATGCACTCTAAAACACCAGCTGGATTTGGATCCAAAGTCATACACTGCTCATAAACTGAACAAGAGCCCTGGAGGAATGACCAGAAGAATCCTGAGAAAGCACAGGCGCTACTGAGATGGTTTTTTCCTAAACCTGATCTTTCTTCTCATCCTGAATACCAAAAGAAAACAAATGGAAAGCAAACCAAATGGAAGGCATGTCACAGAAGCACCTGGCTCTGATCTCCTAAAAAAGCACACGAGGGAGAGGTCATCTGCTCAGGATTCCATGCGGTGCTCCTGACATCTGGTCTGGTATTCATAGACACCAGTTTGTGTCTGGAGCTCCCTCTCAGTGTAACAGTGCCCTGACTAGTGCAAATTGCAGGTACGAGTCATGGTGGCACAGGCATCTCTTCTGGAGAAGGTTCTTCTCACCTGAACTGGTATTTGCCGACTTGATGATTCACTCATCATAGTTCCCGATTACCTGGAAAGAGCTCAGGACATGTCCTCCCACATCAGTTAACACACTAGGAGGTTACGGTGATGGCTACCACCTACCACATCATTTCTCAGGGTCCAACATGCTAACCCGGAGCTCCAGCTTCCAAGGACCCTAATGTTTGGGAAATTCAGCCACTGTACAAGGAGCGGAGGCATTCTGGGGACAGCGATTATAGCAAAGAGGGGAATTAAAAAAAGCATCTTTCAGAGGATGACCTTATCCCACCAAGAGAGTGTTTGGAGCACCTGAGGAAAGAAGCCAGAAAGGGCATGTGTAGAGAGACCTGTCATTAATCCTGCAAAGGTGAGCTGAGGGGAAAAAAAAGGGATACAGGTTTTAGACACAAATCAGCCTACTTGTTTTAGAGAAGTTCTTCTGTACTGAAGGGTCCCGAGGAGTTACCAGGCAGTGTCCTTCCTATCTTGGAAATCCAACAAACCTGCCAAAAACCGCTCTTCTGAAAGAAAGTTTTGGGCTTACAACAAGGTGAGGGCTGTTTCAATACAGGAGTTTACCTGTGCAGGCTGAAGGGAACCATGCAACTAGCAGCACCTGAAATTGCAGGCCACTGTACATGCAGGGGATCCCTGCAGAGCAATTATGCTGAGACTGGCCCTTTGAAACCAGGCCTACAGCAGCAAGCAGGCAGCATGCCCTGGCCAGCAGGCAGCAAGCCCACAGACGATATTTGCGTAAAGGCTCAGCCAGTTGTGGAGAGGTCCAAAAGGTTTCTGAAATGGGGGCAGCACGTCATCACGCAGAAGCACGCAGAAACCTGGGCATCTGATGCAACTGTTCACCTCCCAAGGAACAGTGGGAGAAGAAGCTGTTCCTTTTATACCACCAGGCAACTTCCTTTGTGGACAACCCCAAGAGGAATAAGTTTGCCTCCTCAGAAAAGACTCTCTCCAAAGAGCTGGAGAGGGAAGGCGGCCAGGAAGGCAATAGCACGGCAGGGGTTTGAACTACATGCAGAATGGCTATCAGGATCCAGAAAATGGATGAAATGCACTGGGAGGATGGGCAACAGCCAGGAGGAGGAGAACAGGGGGGTGAGGGAAGACCCTCTTACCTAAAGAGTGTGCCTAACAGCAGCTCTGTCAGAGCAGCCTTTTAGCTTGTGGGCTACAAGAGAAAGAATCTCGCCCTCCTGACAAGGTCTCTGGAGAACAGTGGGTTTAGAAAGCAACTGCCAATCCCTCTGGAACAATCCTGTCGTAAATCTGCCTTCTGATGACGTAGCGAGAAAAAAACATGACACTGTTTCAAGAAGAGGGAGATGCCTGCAAGGCCATCTGCACAGAGAAAGGACACTGCTGAGGAGTGGCAAGCACTCGCACCGAAGCCAGTGTCAAGGTGTCAGCACCCACTGTTGGCCCTTCATGGAGTTCTGCACAAAGGAGCATGTGAGGTAAAAGAGGACTGGAGTCTCTGAGAAGACAAGGCAGGGCAACCTTCAGGTTCAGCTCCGAGAGGCTAAGCTCACCCCTAGAGCTTGTAGCTTCACGGTCAGAAAAGCCTGTGTTGGTTCCCGGTAAAACTCATCCCGTGGCTAAGTTTGATGAGCAGGAATCACAAAGGTCTCCATGCAGGTGATGCAGGTGAAAAGGGAAAAAAAGTTACCTGAAGGCATTTTTAGGCTTGCCACTTGAAGAACCTAGGACTAAACAGATGCTATTGTCTCTGAATATTCTGTAGCTTACCGTTTCAAATCCATGCTTTGCTTTACTCGTATGGCAAACACGCTCGGCTCCAGTTCTAAAAATAAGTCAAACGGGTAAGAACTGAGTTTACCAAAAGTCACAAAAAGGAAGCAATCTTGTAAATGGCTGCTCAAGTAATTCATTAGAAAGCAGAGTTTTAGTACCTCCCTCTAAGCCAACAAGATAGATACCCTTCATCTGTATTTGTACTCATGTTTCAAAGTCTCATTTAAAAAATGACAATAGGCACTCACTCCAGTATTAGGCTTTCTGCTTTTCTAGTAAGCTCAACAAGCAGTTGAAGAGAAAAACAGCGTGACGTGACAGGGAAAGGGGCATGAGCAGCAAGGTGAGAAAGCTTGCAAAGCCTACAAGATTACTGACACAAGGAGAAGGGCAGGTAGCAAAGAACCATAGAAAGATCTTACGAGACTCGGCCGCGGAGCAATAAAATGGCAGAGAGGTACAAAGTGGTGCACGTGGGGAAAAACAGTCCTGGCTTCACACACAAAGGCTCTAGAGCTTCTCAGCTGAACGCTTTAAACAAAACTGCAAAACACCGTCAGCAAAACCAGCCTCTTTTCCCACTGAAGCACGAAATCCACGCATGGCAGTGAAACAGGAGCGCTTTTTACAGCTCCCATCACTCGATGCTCAGCCCGTGCAAGCGCGGTAGCCACTCGGAAGCGACCGCTTTCACGGTCAGTGAAAGAAGGCAGGAAAAGAGCAGCCCCCCCCCTCTGAATTTAGGGTCTCCTAGGAACTCACGGCTACCGGCAGGCACCACACTGCAGGCTGTAGCTTCAACACGCTCACCTGCCGATTCTAAGTCCGTACACACGCCTGCCTGCATGAAGAAACCTGGCTTCAGGCAACCGACAGGTACCTGCTTTCGAGGACGTCCTCCTTTCTCCCAGCCTAGGGAAGGAAGCAGGAGAGCCAACGGGACGCGACTGCTCTGGAAACGCCGCTGCCGACCTCCCTGAAGCTTGACAGGCCTCTTGCCCCGGGGGCTGCCAAGAACGCCCGGGCAGGACTGCGTCGCAGCCCGCCACCGACGCCAGGCTGTGAGGGACACCCCCGGCGGCTGCGGGTCCCTGCGGGGACAGCCGGCAGAAACTCCTTTCTCTCCACAGCCGCACGTCTCCGCGGTGCCCGCCGGCCTCCGCCGGACAGCCACCAGCGGCAGGCAGTCCCCTGCTGCCCCCGCAGCCCCGGGGGCGGCAGGGAGGGGCCGGGGCTGGCCGGGCCTGCGGGGGGAAGGCCGGGACCCGGCGCCCCGGCCTGCCGCGAGGGGAGATGCCGCCACCGCCGCCGCCTCAGCCCCGCTGCCGGCCTGCGAGGCCCCCGGGCAGCCCCGGCGCTGGCGCCCGCCGGGCAGCCCACCGCTCCACGGACGGGGAGGAGCCCCCGCCACGGCCACCGGCCCCGCCGCGCCCGCCGCCCGCCCTTGCCTCAGGCGGGGCCGGGCCGGGGCTGCGGCCGGAGCGGAGCCGAGGGCAGCCGAGCCCAAACGAGATGAGCCGAACCGAGCCGAGCGGAGCCGAGCCCAGACGAGATGAGCCGAACGGAGCCGAAGGGAGCCGAGCCCAGACGAGATGAGCCGAACCGAGCCGAAGGGAGCCGAGCCCAAACGAGAGGAGCCGAACCGAGCCGAAGGGAGCCGAGCCCAAACGAGATGAGCCGAACGGAGCCGAAGGGAGCCGTGCCCAGTCGAGATGAGCCGAACCGAGCCGAGGGGAGCCGAGCCCAGACGAAACGACAAGAGCCGAACCGAAAGGAGCGGAGCCGAGCCCAGACGAGATGAGCCGAGCCCAGCCGAAGGGAGCCGAGCCCGGCCCGGGCGCCCCCACCCTCTGCTCCAGCTCCCCACGCTGCTCTGCACTGGCTGCTGCTGCTGCTGCTGCGCTGCAGAGGCGGCTGCATTTTGGGGCTTGGAGCGCTTTGGGTTCCAGCGTGAGCCCGAAGCATCAGAGGAGTTGGCCTGTACCTCGTGGCAGGTCTTGCAGCTGCTTTCAGGGGGGTCTGGGCTCTGCCCAGGCCCCTCGAGTCAACGTTGACTCTGGTGCCTAATGACAGTATGCTGGCAGTGGCCCTGGTAGCTCAGCCCTTTCTCTCCCCAGTTGCGATGATGTCAGCAAAAAAGGACTGTTGTGGTTTCAGCCCAGGCGGCGACCAAGCACCACGAGGCTGCTCGCTCACTCCCCCGCCGCCACCATCTTTGTCCAGAAACAGGACCGAAGCCTCTCCCCGAGAGTAACGTCCCGACGGTGCTCCGCGAAATCTAGAGTCCCCTCGGACGCTGGCGGCAGCAAGCTAGGAAAATCCGAGTGCCAAAGCCCACGGAGTTTCTGCTCTCAGCTCCAGGAAAGAGTCCTGTTCATCCGTAAGAGGGAAGCCAGCGTCACCCTTGCAGGGCGGGAAACAAGGCTTATCCGATCGAGGCCGGAGCGCCGCGTGAAGCCAGAGCGCAAAGCTGGACAGAACCGGGGGGGCAGGGGGGAAAGCCCGGCCCGGCCCCTTGGGAGCCCCGAGGGCCCCCGGGGAGCGCAAAGCCGGGCAGCTGCCCTTCCTCACGCTCCCGGCCAGCTCCTCCC
This sequence comes from Haliaeetus albicilla, assembly GCF_947461875.1. Lineage (NCBI taxonomy): Eukaryota > Metazoa > Chordata > Aves > Accipitriformes > Accipitridae > Haliaeetus > Haliaeetus albicilla. The sequence continues at coordinate 403,264 of NW_027212466.1, read as the reverse complement.
TGGAAAAGCGGGCACCGGCCTCCTCAGCCATCCCGGGGGCCCGGCCGGGAAGACCCCCGCCAGGGACAGCCCCGGGCGGTGCTGCCCAGAGCCCACCCAGCCCCGCCGTCCTCCCCTCCGCGGCACCCACCCCTTCTCCCCCGTGGGTTTGTCCCCGCGGCAGCTGCAGCAGGATCGCGCCGCTTTCCATCCCCAGCGTGCGGGGCAGGGCTGCCCAAACGGAGCCCGAGGGGTCGCGGCCCGCGGGCCGAGACCAGCGGAGAGCCGCCAGGGAAACCGCCGCCTCCGTCCATCGCACGGACGGGAGCCGCAGCAGCCGGAGAACGCTCCCGAGTCGTGCCGCTCCCAGGGCAAGCCCAGGCACCGCTTCACGCGTGGGACGTGCCGTCCCGAGAGCGGGGCTAGCCCAGGGGCGGCGGGGACAGGCTGGCCAGCAGCGCCGAGCCCGAGGCAAAGTCTGCCGTGGGTGCAGCCGAGGGCTGGCGCGGCCTGAGTCCTGGCTGGCCCTCGGCGCCGCTGCGGAGCGCCGGAGCCACGAGAACCGGCTCGGTCCCTTCGCGTCGGTGTCCTTGCCACCGGCTCGGTCCCTTCGCGTCGGTGTCCTTGCCACCGGGGCAATCGCTGCCAGAGACGCGGGGCCCCCCGGGCCGCTCCCCGGCCCCTGGCAGTGTCCCTCTCCATCTGCCCGCCCGCCCCTGCCGTGGGCAGGAGGTCTCCGCGCCCGCGCTCCCCCGGACGAGGAGCTGCAGCGCCCGGTGCGCGGTGCCGAGGGGCCGGCTCCTGCCCACCATCACCTGCGGCTGGAGGAGCCGCACCGCGCCCGCAGGCAGCGCTGCCCGCCCTGCCCGCCCATGCCGCTGCGCCCGACCGCCTCCGCTCGGCTCGGCTCGGTACGGCTCGGCAAAGCTCGGCTCGGCTTCGGCTCGGTACGGCTCGGCAAAGCTCCGCTCGCCTTCGGCTCGGTACGGCTCGGCAAAGCTCCGCTCGGCTTCGGCTCGGTACGGCTCGGCAAAGCTCGGCTCCGCTCGGCAAAGCTCGGCTCCGCTCGGCTTCGGCTCGGTACGGCTCGGCAAAGCTCCGCTCGGCTTCGGCTCGGTACGGCTCGGCAAAGCTCGGCTCCGCTCGGCTTCGGCTCGGTACGGCTCGGCAAAGCTCGGCTCCGCTCGGCTTCGGCTCGGCACGGCTCGGCAAAGCTCGGCTCCGCTCGGCAAAGCTCCGCTCGGCTTCGGCACTTTTTTAGGTAGCTCCGGGTTTTCAGGTAGCTCAGCCCTGGGCTCCCAGACCTCGCCTGGGCTATGCTGTAGTTGGGCCTGTCTCCAGCCCTGTCTCTGGCCCCGTCTTCTGGGTGGACCTTGGACCCATGTTGTAGCCCTGCCTCCTGCTGCTCCGACTGGGTGGGCCCTGGACCTGGTTCATCCCCTGGCTGTGTCTGGGGCTGTCGATGGACCCCATTACCAGCACCCAGCCCTGCTGAGACCCTGTGGGACTGTGCCCTGATGGGTGAGGGCACAGCCCCGGTTCCCCTCACTGGCTTCCTCTCTGTTCTTTGTGAAGTTCAAACCCCTCGTCTTGTTTTTCCTCACCATACGTCCCGATTCTCGGTTTTTCCTGCACCCTACCTTTCTTCTATATTCTCCCCAGGGTATACTTCCAGCTGCTTTGGGGTTTTTTTTCAGGTTTGAATTATCTTTTTACGACACCTTATCCTCCCATTTTTCCCCATTCATGTCCAGCTGTCTTTTAAACCCCTTCTCAAAGCCCCACTTATTGACTTTATCCTTTGCCAGGCCCAGCTGCTTTTCATTCTGAGGGTTGTTCTCCATGAGGCCTTTTGAGTTTAGGCTATAAAATCCAAAGACAAGAAAGCATCTTGCCACACTTGGTCATCTCTTACATAGTCCGCCCTAACCATGGCCTGAAAATTTTCATCTTCTAATTAATTTTTTATGTTCCTGGAAAAAAACCCACTGCTACCTTCTGGAATTTCTTCACCTGCAATTAATTTTCTGTGAATGTGTCACTGGACCTAAAAACAGAGAGGCTGGCATTGATCTGATCTGTCTTACTGTTAAGAAATACTTGCTCCCAGTATGAAAAGAAGTATCTCTGCTCCTGATTTCTGACTCAAGACATTTCGTAGCCCACATGCTGCTCACCAAAGACGCATCAATCATCACACATCAGGCAGGAGTGACCTCCGCGGGTAGTTACGAATTCCCACACTGAGATATCGCTACGTGGTGTGAGGCGTATGGCTTGACCTGAAGATCTCTCCCACTCACAAAGCATGCCGGTCCTCCACGCATTTAGACCTACTGCTCTCATAAAATGCAGCATCTTGTGCCCTATCAGCATCATGTTGAAACTAGGCACGGTTATAGAAATGATAACTTTATACTGTTTTGTTAAAGTTAAGATTAAATAAAGGGCTAAAGGACTTAGATACAATAGTTTAAAAGGATAAATGCCAACCTCATGTTTAGTAGCTGTCTTAAGAAGGGACAGGCAACTTCCCCCTTAGCCCAGATATTACTCCACCATTAAGAGAAGGACCAATGTCACTTATTATCCCTTGTCGAAGCAGTCTCCTGGAGGAGCAACCTGAATGTTTTGCTATGCTAGGATTAGGCTTGCCCGAGTAAGCACAACTGCACGTACTCCACGTGCCACTCAGAAAGGAGCTGCGATGAAGGACAGAGCCTACACACCACATGAACACATTCACATACATAAACATACCCTGGGCTTTAGATTAAATCGAAACAGAGGGTTGAAGGATTCTTCTAGGGACTTCACTCTTCTTCCTGCCTAGCTAATTCATTTCTATTGCAAGTTTAAGCTTGATTTCCTAAACTCAGTTGACAAGGGACTTTCTCAGAAAAAATGCCAACTAGGCAATACGTTATCAATTGTGCCTTATTCTCTAAGGGAAATACAAAAGCTGAGCTCCTCTCGCACGTCCAGCACTTCATAAAACAATCCACCCTACAGCTTAATTGACGCCTTACTAGACATAATGCCTTATGACTCAGCTACCTTAATGAAAATAACTATATATGCATATGTCCTTGTACATCTTAAAACTCAGCATGTTTCCTATGTCACAGATACAATTATGCATACAGTACACCGCATAAGCCTAACTGGAAATGGAGTGAAGATTGAGGTAAAATGACTGGATCCCATGGAAAAATTGAGGAAACCGATACTTCTCAAAGCCTTTGTATGCATTTGTGGCTTGAAACACCTCAGCTTTCTCTTAGGTGGCAAGGGATGCTGTCTCAACTTTATCAGGTGTTCTACATGGTATGGAGGAAGTACAAGAACAGATACTCCAAATATGGATGAATTCAGCATTTTTTAAATTTTATTTAATCAGTAATCAGGCAAACTTAATCTGACACCAAAACCCACATCTTGTCACACTTACTATTGAAATACAGCATACCCAAAGGAGGGAGGAAATTGTTTTAGTGTGATTTATAACAGTAACGAAGAGTTATATTCTTTTTGGTAATGACACTGTGCAACACATTTTCTGTTTGGGGAGTAAGCTTCTGAAGTATTTTTATCTGCCTCATCTACCGTTACAGATTTCAGCAAAACTGCACAATCCTCACAAGAATTAGGACTGTATATAAATCCAGTAATAACCCACAATCATCTCTCCATTTTGGTTGTATTTATGCTGGAGATGCTAGGCTTCTTCAAACTTCCACCAACCAGTGGAAATTTGCCAAATATATAACCCAGTGGGCCATTTAAAGGGATTTTGCTGTGAATTATGACTGCTACATTTGTGGGCAGCTTTCAGTACCAGAGACTGGAAAGGGAGAGGCAGAGTGTGAAGAGCAGGGAGCGCAGCTTTCACCCTGAGACCTTCCACGTATTTGTTCATGATCTACAGAAAATGGATGAGCTGGACGGCATAAGCTCTCTGTGCACAGATGGAACGGCACTACTTAAAAACCAGTCCTTGCTTTGGCAACTGGGGGAGACGTCGATCCTGGCTCTTAAGCTGGCAGAGGCTGCCTGAAGCCTTGTTTAAGCTGGTGTCTGTACAATCAAGCCATTGTGGTTTACCTAGGTAGTGCGTGGCAGCTGAGCTGCAGCAACAGACTGTGCACGCTCTTTGCCCATGAGATGAAATGCATTAGCTTTAACTTCTTGCATCCAGACTACTTGCCAGATGGATTCCTAACAAACAGCAGAACCGAACTGCTGAATTACTTTACATATGCTTGGAAAGCCTGGGAAAAAATAAACACGAAAGAAGTAACTAATGGGAACTGAGAGATGCATTTCTGAGTGCAACAGACTCCATCTTTATTTCAAAATATCTTCTGTACATTACAATTCTATTTAAAAAAAAAGAAGTCAAAAGTCAAAGCAGTTTCCCACGCTAAGTGAAATATCAGGTCTAATTTTTCAGATAATCAAAAAGAGAGGCTGTGTTTTCACTCAGCAGATCTCATGGCCTGTTCCTATCTGAGCATACTGCTCAATAGCAACATAGAACGTGTTAAATTAAAGCTCTTATTGTGCTCATCACCATGAAGCAGGATTTTTTGAAGAACCACTGTTAGAAGCAAACCGATCTTCCTTGCAAAGTCAGGTTGTCCCTTCTTCAGGTGGAGTTTGCTCTCAGGCAACCTGGCCATCCTGGGAACAACACCAGGTCAGCCTCCTACCTGCTGGTCCCCTCTTCTCTGACAAGAAGAAGCCATCCTGTGTATAACTAAGAACCCGACGATTTCCTTCCCATGGGTTGCACACTAAAATATCAAAGAACTCTGATGGTGGTCTTAGCCCATAGCTGAAACATTAGGAAGTTCATTTCTGGAAATTCAAACACATTCTTTAGCTTGCGTAACATTTATATCAAAACAAAAGGACACTCAAGGCAGGCAAAGCTAAGAATGTGAGCAAGAAGTGGACCATCTGTGGGCTGGTGTGTGGCCGCCTCTGTGGCTGCTAACACTCAATTCCAGCTGGACCTGTCAGCTCCTTCCTTGTAAGCATGCTGTCAGTGCAAATTGACAGGAGTCCCTGGGATTCAAGCCTCAGAATGTATTCCCTTATGCAACGCTAATTGTTCACAACAGGACAGATATCGCAGGAGAAGATGTTTGACTAATTGCATATCAAATTGCACCCAAGCCAAAAACCCGTCGCAGAGGAGGCAGTATGTAATTTCAGATAGGGTGAAATGGGATCACGTCTATGCATGAACTCAGCCACATAGGTTCTGCTTAAATTCTCACCGTAAATACTCAGCAGAATTTGCAAGGCCATAAGGCAGTGCTCTGCGTGAATGTGAATTGCATCCATAGCATGTAGGGGACTGTGTCTTGTATAATTCATGGGAATAGCCACACGGGGTCATACCAAAGGTTCGTTCAGCTCGGCGTCCTGTCTCTGAATCTGAACAGTGAAAGATGTGTAGGAAAAAAGCATAAGAAATGCAATAAGCATAGCATGCTCCTTCCCCTGCTGTACCCTCTATACCGACAGTCACTAGTTCAGGGATTTCTGGAGGCTGTTCCTGCTTCCTAGAGCTTAATGGCCCACGAGAGATCTTCCTTCCCTGATTCTGTCTAATTGCTTCTTCAACCCATTCATACTTGTGCTATCCAAAACATCCTGTGGCAAGGAGGTGCACAATTTAATTACGTATTGTGTGCAGATGTTCTTCTTTTCCTTTATTGTGATTAATAATTTCATGTGTTGCCTGCTAATTCCCGTGTATAAGAAAGAGCAAACAATCTTTCCTTACTCATTTTTGCAGTTTTCACTTCCTCCCGTAGATTGCTGTATATTATTTGGAGAAAATGAAAACTCAAACTGACTCATCTCAGATATTAAGGTGATAAGAGATCACACCTATTTGTTAACTTCCAGCTGTATCTTCATAGTGGGTCTCTTCTGAATTCCAGGTACAAGAAATGGTCTCTCTGTAGTATTCAGGCTTTGAATACAAATTACAGCATGAACCTGCCTCCAGCGTTATTATCCATTGGGCTACTGGGATTTAGAAACTCTTTGTGTCTTGTCTGGTTACTATGGCCATTCTCAAAGTCTGTTATTTCTATGCTTTGTACCAGATATGTAAGTATAAGGCTATGCTTTGGGTTGCCCTCAAAGGTATACAGCATTTCAACGAAAATCTCTCCATGTTCAGACACAGAGGTTTCAACAGACCCCCAGATGCAAAGACCAAAAAGAACCCCAAAACCATGGAAGAAAATCAACCCTGCCCCCCCCTTTCTCCTTGTCTTCACATGTAATATTGTGCAAAATGCTGCTATGAAGGTCTCCCTCTGCAACTGCTCCACCCGTCACTGGATTCTCCATCTTATTCAAAGTCTCACATATATCTAGTCTCATTTTATCCCATGTACCCGTCTCCTAATAGTGTACCAGATGCATCCTTCTGATTGCTTGTCATGGGCAACAGTCATTTTTTCTTTCTCAAGGGAAAGCTGTATTCATACATCAATTCTCCACCTTCATGCCAGAGACTCTCTCCCTTAATTCTTGTTTTCGAAGCCCCTCATACAAAATGCACAATGGGCAGGGAATGCCAGAGAATCACAGCACCTGTGTTTTGTATTCAGCCAGCACTAGCTTGAGTGGATGTGCAAAAGCACAAGCCTAGACTTTTGAGGTCCCCAGCCCTCAGCACCCTCATAGCTCTGTTTCTGCTACATACTTTTTTCCCCTTGCCATGTCTGACTATCACTGTTAAGTTCTTAAAGGCAGGAAAGGAGTGATATTTACAGTGCTTTGTTTCCTGTTGCCAGTGTCTGCGACAATTAACATGAAAATGCACCCTGTCAGTGGTTCACTTCAAGTGTGGAGCATTGCTGTTCCTGTCAAGGGGAAAGAACCTAGTGCAGTTCCAAAGAGCTTGGGTTTTTTAAGCCCCTTTTTAAAATTGCATTTCCATAGACAGCAGAATATTTAGTTCAGTTATTCTGTGCAAACTGAATCAAACCTTCCTGTTGTTGCTCTCTGTGATCAATAAGAGGTGCATCATTTGAGAGGAGTAGTTATAGTGCCCAGTGTGGAAGTTTGGTTTATACCATTTATATATTATTTATATATTATCGGTGTGAGCGAGGGGGTTCTGAAGAAACTACCAGACAATCGGTATGCAAGGATGACAGCCACAGGGGACAACAAGCTGCAGGTGACCATGGCTGCATAAGGAGCTTTAGCCCTTCTTGGCCAACCTGCTGTACCTACATGTTGCCCTCTACCTGAGATAATGGCATGGCTCCAAGCATACGGCAGGCCTTAGCACAAGATGAGTATTAGCCAAAATCTGAGCAGGAGCTGGGTGACCAGTTGCAGCTCCATGGGTCCCTTCCAACCTCCACCCTCCTGTGCAACTCTGTGCCTTGCTTTCACTCCTAAAGCACCTGAACTCAGCCCTCATGCCCGCCAGCAAGGATGCTGGGACAAGGCACGATCCCAAACTCCTCCCCGAGGGGTCATCCCCAAACAGCAGCTCCCCGCTCCAGAACAGCCGATGGCGGACACACTCAGAAGAGAGAAAATATCGTTTTATTGAGAACATCAACTGCGGTGGGGGGTGGGCCCAGGACTCACAGGGGTTCAGCCGGTAACAGGAAAACGGCACCTACAAGGACAGAGTCAGAGAGCACTGCTGAATGCACAGCGGCAGGAAGAGGCAGGGTTTGGTTGCCCTCTCTTTGGGGAACACCGTTGACGAGGAATTGCTCATAGCCCAGAAGAGAGCGAGCTATGGCTGGCATTGCCGAGGGGAGGGCTCTGGCGCCTTATCCCCACGGGGAATGCCCCTAGAGAGCTGTGCGCGCGCAGAGATGCACAGGGCCCCTGTGCCACGCAGCAGGGCTCGATGGGGAGCCCCTGGGGAGCGGCCACGGGGTTCTTGCCAGACCCTGCGCAGCAGCAGAGCCTGGTACGCACCTGGGCTTCTCGACCTGCCGGACCTTCCTGCATCTTTTCCGTTTGCGATCCCCCAATACGTTTTCTCTCTTCCTCCTCTTTTTTCCTGCACAGCTTTCATCTCCCCAGGCCTGTTTCCTCCTTCGGTTTCTTCTCTTTTCCTTGTCCCGAGGAGAGCCTGCAAACCTTTCCATCCCACAGTGTGCTTAGATAGGTAAGGCCACGATCCAGCGGAGACAGTTCTGATTTTAACCCAAAGTGACTCGTTTTACCTTCTTTCCTCTGAAACGCTGCCCAGTTGTTGCGGGCGTGGCAGGGGCTCTGCTGTGCTCTTGAGGGTGGCTGGAGGCAAAGCTGGAGGTGCCTAAACCAGAATTGTTGGAGTTAAGGGGTGGCAAGGGACGGCCTGGAGTAGTAAGGGACTGCTTGCCAAATTGCCACCTTAGCTCTCCGGGGAAGATGCTGCTTCGCATCGTCCACATTTTGCACAGTCCACCCGCCCCAAAACAGACTTGATGAAACTGTGATGAAGTAGGATCTGAGCAAAAGCCCTCTCAAGTTGACAGCTACTCCCCGCTGTCTTTTTGTAGGTATTTGGTTGGATTAAGCACATGCCTAATGCATTTGAGAAAGGACCTTTCCAGTTTTCCGTACAATGTATGATTCCGTGGGGGAGGAGGAGGAACCCCAAACGCACAAGCCATCGGCTGGCCGGAGGAGGCCCAGCAGCTACTTGGCCTCCTCAGAAACTACCCTCCTACCCGAGAGACGCTGTCACGGTGCTTGTGGAGCAGAGCTGACATACCTCTGTCGTTTTGGACTCCGCCACCATGTCTCCCCCAGCTCCTTTGAGGACGTCCAGAGAGGGGGATGCATGCAGAATGGCTTCTGCCTGGTGGCCCTGGTCTCCTCTGCCTGCAGGGCCACTTTGCTCTTCCAAACGCAGGTCTAGAAAGCAAAACCATGTGCAGCAATGAAGCCTTTGGAAGTAAGGCACACCTAAAGCAAAACCCACCCCAAGCCCTACGCCGGTTTTCTTCTTGACGTTGAGGTTTCTGGTATCCAGAGCCCCAGCCTGGGACAGCCCTCAGTTCCTCCTCATACCTCTGGCTCCGTCCGTGGGGGCTGGCGACTCCCCAGCTGATGGACAGGAGCGGCCAGCCACCTCCTCCCCAACGATGTCGCCGCAATTTTCAATCATAAACAGCACCAGCGTGTTCACCTGCACACATCAAACCCTTGGTCTCAACCCAGCTGCCTGAAGTTGTACCAAGCAGCCTTTCTCACTCCCGACCCTTGCCTCTGCACAGACGGCTGTGGCTGTGGGGCTGCCTTTGCGGGCAGCCACCCCACCGGCATTTGCTCAAGGGAGGAGGCAGCCAGGGACCTCTGAGCAGCCAAGCTCGGATGGGCCGGCAAGGCTGCAGCCGGCTTGCCAACACAGCGCACCTTCTCGGTCACCTCCAGCATGGCCTGGAGCGGGAGCAGGTCCTCGTTGGGTGGGCTCAGCAGGTTTGGCCCAAGGCAGATGGCCAGGTTGCTGCAGCTCATCCTGCTGGTGGCTGCGTTGTGGCCGATGTGCTGGAGGAGGGACAGCAGCCGCTTGAGGAGGAAGAGGTTGGCTGCAGGCAACTTCTCGGCCACCCTGAGGGAACAGGGACACCAGGTTGACAAAGCAGATTTTGCCCAGGCCTGTTGTCCAAGGCAGGGGGGAGCCAGCGGCTGAGTTGCGCAGCTTTCCAGGTGCTCTCAGCCAGCGGTCAGGGCTCCTGCTCAACAGGCAGGCTGCTGCCCACACTTACGCTTTCAGCTTGGAGACCTTCTCCTCCTTGCTGGTCCTCTCCATGGCTGCCACCCAGTCCTCGTAGAGGTGGGTCACCAGCAGCTTGTCGGGGATGCTTCGGAGGAAGTCCTGCAATGCCAAGGGCTCCGGGTGAGCCTTTGAAGTTTCCAGGCCGGCCAGGAGCTCCTCCAGCCGCAGGTCAGCAGCGCTCACCTTCAAGACGGCGGCCAGCAGGAGTGCAGGCTGGCTTCCCAGGTCAACATTGGCGTCGCGGTCCAGGGCCTCCCGCAGCTCCCGAAGTTCCGTCCCGCTGGCGGCTTTTCGGAATATCCCCTCCGTCGACGGTCCTTCCCGGTGCAGGACAGCCAGCAGCTCCTGCAGGAGAGGCAGGAGGACAGTTGCTTGGCTGAGGAGCTGCCTTCCGACAGCGGTGGCCAGAGCACTGCCCCAGAGCGGGCTCCTTGCTGGGGGTGAAGAGCCCAAGCCGCCATCCCCGGAGCTCCTGGGGACGCCCGTGTCCCCTGTGCAGCAGCCGGAGGGAGGGCTCCCACCGCCTCTACGGAGCATCTGGAGGGCTGGGGACCCCCCCGGCCAGGCTGGCTTACCTGGATGGGCCGGGGCAGGGAGCCGTCCTCCCCGCAGAGGGCTGCCAGGGGCTGGCCAAAGAGCGCCCTGCTGCAGCCGGAGCCCGCCTGCCCTGGCGCCTGGGTAGTGGCCGGGGTCCTCCGATGAGCAAAGGGCCAGGGCAGCCCCCTCCTCTTCCTCCTCCTGCTGCTGCTCCCTCCTGCTGCAAAGGAAAGCAGAGTAAGAGCCTGTCAACAGAGACCGCCAGGCCAGCGCTCCCGGGGCCTGCCCTGCCCGCAGCGTGGTGCTGAGCGGTGCAGCAGGACGGGCAGGGAGCCAGCAGCTGGAACTCTCAGCTCCGGCTCAGCAGCTCCAGTTGGGAGGCTCCTGAGAGCCGGCACGCCACCAGGAGAGGAGAGCCTGGCCCAGCCCTCGCCCTGTCCTCCTCCAAGCCATGGGCAGCAGCAGAGGCTCCGTGTCCCCGCAGAACCACGTCCAGCGGCCGCTGCCCAGCGGGTGTCCTTCCTCCTGGAGGTGACGTCCTGCCTCGGGCTGCCCAACCTGCATGGCGACACTTGAGGGACAAGTGAGCACAGCTCCAGCGCTTGCAGGAGCTTACCGTTCTTCCCGAAACTCACCCGGTGCGTGGCAAAGTCCCCCTCCGTTGCTCGGCGGGACCGTCGGAGGCCCTTGCTTGGGACCAGCCTGCAAGAACCAGGCCGCGCTCAGAGAGCAGCCCCGCAGCGCAAAGGGCCGCCGGCGAGCTGCCAGCTGGCACCAGCAGCCTGAGCGCGGCAGAGCCGGGACCCTCTGCCCTCCTGGGCTCTCTGCCCCGCGGGGCAGGTTTCCCCCCAGCACCGCCGGCGAGGATGTGCCGGCATTCCCGGTGGCTCCCCAACCCTCTCCGCTCCCCGAGTGGCACCACCCTTCCCTCCATCCCTCACCCCACTGGCTGCACGTGCTGGCACAGCCAGAGGTGGGCGAAAGGCAGCCCTTCTCACCTCGGCCTGGCCCTCCATCAGCCTCTCCAGGCTCCCGGCGCTGAATGTCCTCCACTGGGCAAGAGAGAAGGAGCGGAGGCAGGTGAGCAGCGATGCCTCTGCCGCTCGCTCGGCTGGAGGACCAGGGCTCGGGGGCAGAGCCCAGACCGGGCAGGCACTCACGGCGTGGCGGCAGCCCAGCTCCTTCTCCAGGAGCCTGATTGACGGGACAGGCGTCACCCGGGCTCTCTTGGCTCCTTCTGGTGTCCTGTGCGCCGGGAAGGCACAGGGAGAGAGCTGGCTGAGCCCCAAGCCGCCTCTTCTCCCTTGTGCGGCAGCTCTGCCCGAGCGAGAGCTGCCGGCAGCCGCGGGGGCACCTCTCCCCAGCTGGGGAGCTGTGTTCCCCCATCCGGCTGCACCTGCAGCATCCCCGCGGCTTACCCCAGCAGCGTGCCCACCCACAGCTCCTTCAGCGCCTGGGAGCTGCAGAAAGAGAGGAGAACCAGCGTCAGGCCCCGCTGCCCCCCAGCCCGTGGGCAGAGGCGGGCGCCTGCGCAGCCCTGCCCCGTGGGGAAGGACGCCAGAGCGGGACGAAGCCCCGTGGGGCAGGACAGAGGCACTGCCCGAGCCCTGGCTCCCCGTGTCCTGCCAGAGCAGCTGCTTTCGCCCTCCCCTTCTGGGGACCCAAAGGGGATGCGGGACCTGCCCATGCCCCCATCCCTCCCTGCCGGCGTGCTGCTTGCTCCCTGCCCAGGCTCTGCACGCAGGGCAAAGGCCGTTCTCACGATGGCGTGGGCATGCTTGGGAACGTCTCCCGCCCGGCCGTGGCACTCACGGGAAAGTGGCAACGCAGGAGCCGCTGGGCCAGACGAGGAGGATGGAGGTCCTGTCCTCATCGCCGCCTTCCTCCTCTTCCTCGTCCCCCGCCGCCTCCTTTCCGCCGCTCAGCACCCACAGCTGGTCCAGGGCCAGGCGGAGCTGTGGGCGCACGCTGGTGCCGCGTCTGCAGAGAGCAGAGAGGAGAGGCCGGCGGTGAGCTGGAGGTGGCCTCCTGGGGGTCCCCCCGGGCAGAGCCCTGTCCCCCACCTGCCCTTGGGACGGACGGACAGCGATGGGCGCCTCCAGCACCCACCAAGGTGCCGGGGCCTGGGGCTGCTGCCGGGGTGTCCCTGCCCCGGGGCCAGGGCCGGGGCTGGGGGAAAGGCAGCTGGGCTCTGAGGGTCTTACTGCAACTTGGCGATCACCAGTTCCTCCTGGAGGAGGAGAAGGCGTCTCTCGCTCCTCTTGCGGCCCTGGGTCAGCCGCACGTCCGTGCTCAGCACCGGCTCGGCGTCGGTGAGAGCCTCCCTGCAGAGCAGAGAGCGGCGGGCATGAGAAAGGCCGCCGCCGCTGCCGCGGGTCCCGGCCGTGCCCCCGAGGCACAGGGAGAGCCCACCTGGAGCCGCAGCAGCAGTTGGCCTGGCCCATCCTGCCCGGGAGAGGAGGACCCTCGCCGTGGACCAAGGACGCGGGCCAGTCGGCGACAGCGGGGATGGGAGGCGAGGTGCCGGTGCCGGCGAGGTGCTGCTCGGCCAGATCCTGCCTCCTCCCAGCGCTCCTGTGTGCCAGCACAGCTCCGTGCTGCTGTCTCTGGTGGCTGTGGGCTCCAACTGACCAACATTCCGAGCCCAACGGACCAACATTCTGAGCCCAACGGAAAGTGGGAGGGGCACCGGGGTGAGAGTTCTCTCCAGTATGGCCGTCTCTGCCTGGCACTGGGGAGCCCCGGGCGGGCTGGACGGACCCAGCAGAGGGGAAGGACCATCTCCCTCCACCTCTTGCCAACGCTTTGCCTACTGCAGCCCAGGAGGCACTGAGCCGCCTTTGCCCCAGGGGCACTTTTCTGGCTCTAAATCGGTCCACTTGGCGTCCACCATCACCCCAGGTGTCTGCACAGCTGCTTTCCAGCTGGGTGACCCCAGCACTTACTGGTGCAAGGGCTTCTTCATCCCCAGGTCTCCAGGACTTTGCTCTTCCCCTTGGGGAACTACAGGAGGTTCCCGTCAGCCCCTTTCTCCAGCCTGTCAAGATCCCCCGGGTTGACAGCAGGACCCTCCGGCACGTGAGCCTCTCCTCCCGGTTGTGTGCCACAAGCTGCCGGAGGGTCCGCTCTGCCCCATCTCCCAGACCAGGGAATGTGAACAGGTCCCGCGTGGTGCAGTGCAGGGGTGGCAGACATGCACTTTGATAGGCCATCACTTGTCACAGGAGGTTCAGAAATTTAGGGGGAAAATCCATATTGGTTTGAGTATTATTTACACAGTGCTTCCCCTTTGTATTCCTGCAAGCTCTTAAAAGGTGTTCAAAATGTCTCCTTTTTCATTTGAATGTCACAGCTCTTCACAGTGCTGATGTTGCGTGTAACATTGGATCGGGTTGTACTCTCGCATAGATCGTTAGGTAGGATGTAGCCTAGATTATTAGGTAGAAGATAGCAGATTATCTGCATTAATTGTGCTAACACCAACGACAGGAGGTTGGGTCTAGCTCTTGAGCCGAAGGATAAAAATCCAAGGCGTCTATTGAACTCAGTGGGCTACTGATCAGCAGATTGAATTCAGCATGTTCAAAAAAGAAAAGGGACGTGAGAAAGGCATATTCCATCTTGACTGCTACAATGCCTGTTTTTGTAGGTATGACGATAAATTATCCATGCCCCTCCTGCCACCCCCTTCCAAAAAAAAAAGGACTAGAGAAAAAAGATTCAACTGCTAGAGCAATGGGGCTTTTAATAGCCAAGTAAATTTCCCCAGATCATTCCCATTCAATGAGCCACTTTGCCTGACATTCTGCCTCTACTTGGTACCAACAGAAGACTCTACTTGTGCCATGCTACGGAAGATGTAGAATTCCTCTCTGATCCAGAACTTTCCACCTACAAGCAAAACCATGGTGAAGTCTTCCTCCACCTCAACCACTCCCTGGTGCCTCTTCCCCAGGGAAAGTCTTTCCTCTCTCACTCTGTGATCATAGCTGGTCACGGGCAATGCAAGCCCCAAGCCTCAGCCACCGCCCGAGGCCACCAACCCCCTTTAGCCATAAGCAAGCTCTCAAACTCCTTCTGGGCTGCAGGAGAAGCGTTGTTAATAGAAATGGATGCACACGGCACAGTCTATTCCAGAATAGCCACAGCGGTTAAAAGCTTTCCGTGTCCTGGATTGGTGGTTTTCAGGACCAGCTCCTGGGTGCCGTTGCACGAGGCTAGCGATAGCTCTATTTCATGTAGGTAATTCAGGCTTAATCCTTTGTCCCCACAGGCCCAGCAGCACAGAAAGTCACCGTGGGCTGTGTTTGAGCAGCCTGCTCCACTGGACTTGTGGCAAATGGCCACATCCCTGCTCTTCTGTTGTCCGCGTAGGGTCCTGGTCAATACAACAAGCTGTTTTCCCTGGAAATGACCATCGTGGCTAAAGACAGACTCCTCCTTGTGGACGCCAGCCAAGCTGTGGGAACGTCTCTGGCACCCATGCTGTGCCAGCTTTCAATCCCCAAGAGACTGGAACTGAGGCGGGTCCAACAGGAAGAAAATTTGCAATTGTTACTGAAAGAGGGGAGCGACCACCAGCACTGAAGAGCGATTCATATCCTGCTGAAAGCCACAGGGAAATGCAGGAAAAGTGTGGTGAGCTTAGGCAGGAATACTCCTGTCCGAGGAGCAGCACACTTGGTTATTAAGGCTTTATCCCACTTGGGTGATAAGGCTTTATCCTTGGCTTTCCCGCCATGCTGACCGCTGTGGCTGCTGCCTGTTCTTTCCTGCACCCACCTGTGGGGCTGTCCTTGGGAAGGGCACCAGAGCCGAGAAAGCCCCTGGGATAGGGGCGGGAAGAAGCTCTTCTCCAGAGATTTGCCAGAAGCTCTCCAGAGCATCCCTTTTCCAGCCCATGAGATGCTCTGTGTGACAAGGGAAGGTGCCCGTCGGTCCAATGGATGAGGCCCTGCAGGGCTCCCATCAGGGTCCTTTGACCTACCCATCTTCCAGCCACCACTCCAGGGGCTGGGGGTCTCACGAAGGGCAGAGCCCTGTCCCCCACCTGCTGTTGGGACAGACATTGGTGCATCCAGCCATTAAAACCTGCCAAGGCTAGCTAACTAGGAAAAAGAGATGAGCCACACTGCGCATGCCCAAAGGGCGGACACTATGTCAAGGATAACATAAATAAGTATATGATTAGAACAATATAAGCTTGCCTTGCTGTAGGTAACGGTATGCACGATAGGCAGAACGATCCCCCGTGCATCCAGCGCTGCAATAAAGAATGCCTGCTTTCTAAAACTCCAAAATCGAGCCTCAGAGAGTTTCTTCGACCGGCTTTTTCGGTTACGCACCCCTACCTCTGACTGGCAGGACAGAAGAGAAGATCGCTCGGGCACCTGTCCCTTTCACTCGTGCCACTCAAGTCCAGCTTGACCTTGCCCGGGTTTTGCTTTACCGTGTCCTGGTGCCCGCATGGAAAAGGAGCAGGGGAAAGCGGTCTGTGCTTCGAACCAGCGTGCCAGCCTCCCCGTGACATCCCGGAGCACTCCTGGGCGGTCAGCACCATGGGGCCCTCCTATTTCTTCTGGCAAAGTCTCAGCTCCTCCTCTCTTGCTCGCTCCTCCTCCCCCATCCACATGCTCCTTTTCTAGGTGGTGGAAAGCATATTCTGCTTTCCCTGACTCCCACGCGGCCCCTTGGTTTCCAGCAGGCTTCCCACCAGCGCCTCTGCAAGCCTGTTCTTAGGTGCAACCAAAAGGAGAATTTTCTCTTTATTATTCCCACACCTCAGAGGCAATTCTGCTTTCACTGAACTGAATGGAAATTTGTGAGTAAAGATGATGTTTAGATTTGTCTGCACTGCCACAGTAGAGTTCACGGGGCCCTGCCCACCTTCAATAAATGTCAGCTTTGTGTTGTGGTTTTCACTGGAGTGACAGCTACTGAACTGGAGAAGACCCATGGGAGAAAATAAACTGATGACAGAAGTTTTGAACGATGGGCTTGGGAACCACAGATGTGCGTGTTTATGGAGTACCTCTCTTTCAATCTCCTGAGAGGATTTTTTCCTCTCATAACTTGAGGAGGATGGGAAGCTTTTTGGTCTGGTGGATTTGGTATTTTTAACTTCACTTTTTACTGTGTTGCGAAAAAAAAATGCATGCAGTCTTACCATTTACATCCCACAGTGTTACCCGCTGGTCAGAAACGTCTGAGGCTTTCACATCTATTCCGTACCTCTGCTAACACTGTGCCAGTCTTGATCTGGTCAAATGAGAGCAGCTACTGCGAATAACGTTCTCGACTTCCCCATCTCCTCACTCTGGTTTTCCTCTGTTTCTCAGGCATATGCTTTCTTGAGACTGCCTATGAGGGTGAGAGATTACTAGAGTCCTTCCTTATTCCTAAAGGCATCTGAAAATTCTGTTAGGAGTCACTTGCTGTAAGATTATCTCCTGAAGTCATCGCAGAAATATCTAAGATTTTGTAGAAATTCTTTTGAGGCTCAGGAAGGTATGATTCTTTTCTTATGCTCAGTTTCACAAAAGTCTCTGTAGCCTTGGTCTCGTCTTCTTTAATGCTACGTTTCAGGATTAGTGGTTCTCCCACGCAGGGTGCCCTGCTGTTGAATTAGCCAGGCACAGCACAGAACCCTTGGTCTGGCCACGGTGAATACTTTTTTGGATAGGCTCAGATGAGCATGGTGAGTTTATGTTGTTTCAAGGATTTGCTGCAACATCTGTGCCTTTTTTGACCCAATACTGCAAGCTGTTTAAAGCCATACACTTCCCCCCCGCCCCACTCCAATGAACCAGTCTGAGACTCTGTAGAGCACAGGATTATTGCACTATAATATAAGGTATTAATATAGCAGCAAAGCAGTCTTCCTTGCTGGAATACCTACCTAGCCTTCCTACCACCATAATATTGTTTCATAATGTGTGTACTGGAATGAAAATGCTCATAAATGCAACACGAATATTTGCTGACTGCAGGTATTTTTACAGTGCTGATCCCTCTAATACAGAGGCAGATGTAACGATAGTCACCTGTGTACTTCTATGAGCCTGTGCAATGTTTAGGTTGTTAATGGGCTGGAGAGGGATTTCTGATGATGATTCATGCCTTATCAGAAAGGGAAGAAGTGGATGTGGAAATGGCAGGAGAGACTGGGAGCTTAAGTTTATAAATCATGGTAGCATCTGACAGTTCATCCAGTCTCAGTGGAAACTGTTTGGGAACAGCGCTAAGCACTGGATCTCGGTGAATGGTCAGAGTCGGGTGGGAGAAGGCACCGCGGCTTTATTCAGATCTTCCCTTCAGTTGACTTAAGCAAGAGTGGACAAAAACCCTCTTGCAAAGAAGCACTTTTGCATCTTCCTCCAGACTTTGAGGGGTTTTGCCTTTTGATTTATACTAATGTACAGTCTTTAAAATATTTTCCCCTGGAAAAGTATATTGATCTATGTGTTCCTTACTTATCAAAGTGTGTTACCATTAACTATTAGATAGAGAAGCTCTGTTGTATCAGAACCACTAGAGGAATATTGTTACAGAACTGTATGGAAGTGGTGGTATAATTTAACTATGATTGCTCAGACACTCGTAGCAGGTTATTTTTATCAAAAGAATGGGTGCTGACTTGGAGTTGCTAACACTTATGGAAGCTCATTTTATGAAGCATAAAAGTGTGGGTAAAACAAGTGTGTTAAAGGTGATGGTAGGATGGGATTCAATGTGAGCCTTACATGCCAGGGGAGATTTCATGAATCAGACAACCAAGTAGGTGGCTTCCTTGTGAACTGGTATGCATCTGGGATTAATTTAGGGACTAATGCCATTGGGATTAACTTCGGGACTAATGCCATTGCACAGTTGTGGCCTGATGGTACGCTTCCCTTAAAGACATTTTTAAATAGGAAGCTGAGGATTCAACTCAATTTGTACGAGTTCCTGTTTCCTCTGAGAAATACTAAGTTTTTGCTCTAAAACTAAAAGATGCCCAAGCTGAAAGAGCCTTAGCTTTCAAACAAAATCAGTGCTTTCCATGGGAAACATCCACAGGCTCTTTAAAGATGTTTTTCTAGAGGCCTTCACACATCCTCTGCAAAACTACTCCTTTTTTTTCCTAAACAGCTCTATTGGCAGTGTCATTTCTTCAACTGCCAAAACACCGTTTTGAAATGCAATTGCTAAACTGCTGTGCAACTTTGGACAAGGCATCTTTAATTTACTTTCTGTCAAATTCCAACAAAGTGGGAAAAACTATTTCTTCTTCTCTATTCACATTCTGAATGAGAATAGAATAGTTCAGCTGGAAGGGACCTACAAGTTCCTACTAGTCCTCCTGCCTGACCGCTTCATGGCTGACCAAAAGTTCAAGCATGGTATTAAGGGCATTGTCCAAATGCCTCTTCAACACTGACAGGCACGGGGCATCCACCACCTCTCCAGGAAGCCTGTTTCAGGGTGTGACCACCCTCTTGGCAAAGAAATGTCTCCTCATGTCAAGTCCGAACCTCCCCTGACAGCGTGGTAGCAAGTGTCCCTTGGTGCCTTGGTAAGGAACGGTGAGGAAACCGTGCATGCTCTCTACATCTCTGCAGAGTTCCTGCAGAGGGAACCAAACCCCTGTCTTTCACCTCTGGCATCACCACAACCAAAGGAATGTCTGTGGCCTACATGCCCTTATTTACATAGTCTGAAGGTACAGATCCATTTTGGCACCAACGCACAAAATGGCAAGGAGACTACCTCTCTTAATCTCTCAGTACTCAAAATACTAAATCCTAAAGGAAAAGGAGACTTGCCAGGGTTTGAGGCAAGATCCGAACATCTTCCCACAAACCGAGGTAGGCAAAGAACTCTCAGAAAGGTTCAAGTCACAGGTGAGCTGTGGAAGTTTCACCCATGGCTGAAGCGCCTTTGGTATCCCATATAAACACGGCCAACGCGTGTGTTTAATAGAAAGGCTGCGCAGCTGGGTTTCAGTGGGACAAGGGGATGTGACGGCAATAGCAGCAATGGGCTATTTTGACAGTTTGGAAGAGCTGTCTGTCCTTTGCCTGGCTGGGCTTTGGTCACGGATCCAAATGGTCCACGTCTGAATATGACCAACCTTTCCTTCCACCACACCGGGGTCACCTCCGCGCACTTGTTCCTCAAAGCCTGGCTTACTTCTGTGGCGGGCTCTTGGCACCCACCATCCCAACCTATGGCTCTGGTTACACTTTGGCTTGCCTCCAGGCTGCGGCTGCCGAAATCACCCCCCTTACGCCCCACGAAAAGGGGTTGTGTCCAGCCACATCAAGTCCCTGCTCCTCCTGGCTGCGGGGCTGCAGAGGCTTTAGCTCTGGCGCAGAGAGGGGACGGCTAATAGGGGCGGTCTCTGCGCTGCACACTTGGTTCCTGCCATGGCCCGAGAGAAGAGGAACAGCACCAGGCTTCTCCTTGCGAGCCGAGTGGCAGAGCAGGCGCCAGGGACACCCAGCAGCTGGGCCCAGGGCATGGCCGCCAAGGGCAGGGAGAGACCCCCGGGCCTCCTGGGCACAGCCACAGCCCGTGGAATGATTGCTGGAGGTGACTTGTCGGTATGACACACGTCCCCCCGCCGCCCCTGAAGGGAAGGTGAACCTCCAGGGAGCAACACAGTGCACACATCAAGAATCGGTTCCGCGGTAGCTCCCTAAGGAACATAGTCTAAGCAAGTCAACTGAAATAGTTTCATCTTCTCTCCCTTTTAGAAAATATATTGTACCTTCTCAAAGAGGAAATGAGTTAAGAGAAGAGCCTGTACTACTTTCAAATGTCTGCACATTGCTGTGAAACTGTGCAAAAATGTAGCACTGAATACATAGGCTTTATCGAGAGTATTAGTATTGACATACAGTGAAGAGGCAGGCAAATTCAGCTTTCACTTCCAGTGTTCCCTGTGGGACTATAAAGTCAGAGAACCCCCTGGTAGTTCCGCAGTACCTTCTTCTCCTTTATTCCCAATGATGCAAACCCAGTTTTGTATTCAGGAAGAAGTTCATGAAGAACCAAAGTCAATTCACTCAAATAGTAATTGTCCTGAGTGATTCATTAAATAACTTGACTCAAGAAAAATTATCCAAGTCTTTATAACATACGTAACCTAAAAGTGTACCCAAGAAAAGAAGAAATAATGCAATCTGAGGAAAAACAAAGGAGGTTTTATCTCTATCATCTATCAGCTATTATCAAGCTGATAGAGGCAGGCACGCCCTTGAGTTAATCTCCTCCCAGGAGTCACAGTTGCACCGGGCTAAGTATTCACAAGCACACTCATAGCAGAACATTTTCCAATAAAGATTACTTGCCTATCAACTCAGGCCAAGGAAATATCCTAGAGACAAGCTGCCCTCTGGCCACTACTGCCTAAACCTATCTCCTACTTTGTTCCTGCTCACGCGGCATCATGGCAACAAGTATGGCAGGAAGATAGAAAAGGTGTCCTGACATCTCCATCATCCAGAATGGTTTTCATTACAGGAAAATGACAGTGCTCATCAGCACCTCCTCCCCACCTGCGCCACCTCTCTCTCTCACCTAAAAGCTAGCAAAAATCTAACCCAAAGAAAACACAAACAATCCTCTACAGATGCGGTCTGCACAGTGGTCTTGAGAGAAGAAGCACGAGCCAAAGGGAGAAAGGAAACTAGTAAATAGCGGAGAGATGACACCTTCCCCCATGACACCAGCGCACACGTTAGAAGTCAGCATTGCCTTCTGTATCTATACAGGCCATGAAAGCAGAGGACTGGAATGACACAGGACAAAGGGGCACGTTGGGATGTGCTGTCACCGTGGCAGCACAGGCACAGCAAGCCGTCACCAGAAACACCTTCACAGCCAGCTTCAGTTTCCTTCTTCCAGCCACAGTCAGCAAGGTTTCTGTTTGCAGACTGCTTCTCATTGAGTCACTGTGGAGGAAGGAAAAACACCTCCCTTTATTTACTCCTTAACTGATGTGGTACTCCCCGCAGCTTTTACACTGTACATGGCAATCACCTGATGGGAGAGAAGCACCTACACACCCTTCACCCTAAGCACTCCCCTGAAGAGCCCATAGCCGAGATCAAATCGGTCCTGCGTGCTTGTCTAGAGGCACGACCCATCTGCAGCTATTCTTTGAGCAACGCCAGGGCAGCTCTGGCTTCATCTTCAACCACCCATTTGGTAGCTGAGGCCAGAAGTAGCCGGCGACAGCAAGCTCCCACGGGCCTCCCCGTCCTCAGACTGAAAACCCCACCTCCAGGCCCCAACGACCTCCCTCGGTGGCCCTACAGTGGACTCCTCCTGTCACCCCTGCGCAGCAGCCCGGAGGACGCCAGGCCCTCTCCTCCCCTCTGCCCCTCTCTGCTGCTGTCAGGTGCGGGGACAACGCCACTTGCAGGGAGCCGAGCGGTTGGAGGCTAACGGAGACTCCCCGACCCTCCCGGGACACTGCGGCCACTGTCCTGTTGAGGGGACTCCGGGCCTGGCACGAGGAGGGGGCTGGAGCCCAGGGCACACAAGGGCAGCTGGAGGGCAGTCCCGGCGCCCGAGGGGCAGCCTTTCTCTCTGGCAAGCAAAATGGCCACCCGGAATGGGGCAACATGGGCCACCATACCAGCCACAGCAACTTCCAGTGGTGACGTCACCAGCCTTCCGTTACACAAGCTGGCACCCCTGCGGCCGGCCCACAGCTCGCTCTGCAGCTAGAGACTCTGACACCAAGCGTGCTTGGTAGAGGAGGACCCGGCGAAGTGAGGCGAGAGCCCACGGTCAGTGGGAAGAGACAGAAGAGGTTCTTGGAGCCACTGAGGATGCCTCCACAGCCCAAAAAAAACCACAAGCAGGCTGATGGGAGGAGCAACACCTACCTACGGCAGGCGAGTCGAGTCCACGGAGGTCGACCCGCCACAGAATGGCGACGAGCCCGTGGAGGTGGATCCACCTCAAGAGCAGGAAGAATCAGTGGAGGTGGATCCACCTCAAGAGCAGGAAGAATCAGTGGAGCTACATCCACCTTGCGCAGGGCTGACGGGGCACTACACCACCGTGCCCGGGGTTCCTCCGGCACCATGGTGCCCAAAGCGCCGCAGGACCACCGGGGGCTCTCAGGGACCCTCTAAACAGCCAGCTCCCAACAAGCGGCACCACCCCCGCAGCCGACGCCAGCCATAAGTGGGCCATCCACAGCCACATGCGTCCGCTCGGCAGGCTCATCAGGAAGATCACCCGGCTTGACAGCCGCAGATGAGCCCTGCTTTCCCACCCTTGCCCCTCATCGAGGGGGGCCATCTCCTCCGCCCTCAGCCCTGGGGAAGAGGTGAGCAGAAGGGCTGCCATCTTCTGGCCGGCAGCACCACAGCACCAGGACGAATCCCTTGGAGCCCACTGGAGACTGCTGGACACCACCGGAGACCGTCAGAGACCACTGGAGATGAGCAGAGACCAGTGGGGACCATCGGAGACAGCTGGAGGTCGCCAGAGGCCACCAGACACCGCTGGACATCACCAGATGCCGCCAGACACCACTCTTGGACTCCCCTGGAGTGCCACCCAGGTTACTGGGGCCTGCAGGTGGCATTTTGCCACTCTGAGGATATCAAAGCCACTGGGGGGTGCGCAGTGCGCAGAGTATAGCAACAGGTCATCAAAGAAGGTAGATGCCCCATCCCTGGAAACATTCAAGATGGAGAGACAGCTCTTTAGAGAAGCACAAGCCTCGAGCTCTGGTGGGAAGAACTTTTGGCAAGATTGGGCAATAAACAATTAAAAACACCAATAAGAAAACAATAAAACCCAAGCAGAAAACAATAAAACCCAATCAAACCCACTTTAAAAAAACAAAAAACGCTCTCCTCTCTTATTTGGCACTTTTGAGACTCCATGCGGACTCCCGTGTCCCGTTCTGGTCTCCCCAGGACAGAAAGACACTGACAAACGCGGTGCGGGCCCAGCTCAGCGCCTTCGAGATGGTGAGGGGCCGGGGCACATGGCACACCAGGGCAGGCGGAAGGAACTGCCACTGTGCAGCGGGGAGAAGAGAAGGCTCAGGGCTGGGTCTGACTGCTCACCTTCCACAACACTGCAAAGCAATTGCTTTCCTGACCCAATACCACATAGACAACCATCCTGTTTATCTCCCACACGCACTTCACTATTGCTAGTTTTGGAATCCAGAACAGCAAAGGCCTTGTGTAATCAATCAATAAATAAATAAAAATAGAGCGAGCTTGATTACCCCCAGCTTGCATCCCTACTCTCTTTCGTAGGATACAAGCCACGGGCTCATCTCTCCTACCTGCTTCCTGAATCTGCTTGATCAGACAAGAAGTATGAGAGCGTTCAAATGCGAGCGGTGTTTGCCAACATGCAGGGAAGCGGCATCCCACCCCTAGTTCATGAGACAGGGGAGAAAAAAGCTTCATCTCAATGGTAGGAATGAAACATGGAAGTGGAGCTTTGCTGTGATGTCGGGGCATGCAACGAGTCTACGGAATTCCTGACAGTTCGAGAACAGCGCAACCTTGAGCAGCTTGTAGTATATCCTTGAAGAGTCTGGAAAGATCCGAGAAGACCAGTACAAAAACAAGATAGTGATAAGAAGAACCGTCCTAACGAACTCACCAATCATGAATTGTTAGTTACTAACCAAACCAATCATATACTAACACATACTCTAAAGAAGGGTCTAAAAAGCTGTGTTAGAACAATAAAGTAGCCATTTTGCATGATCTATTACTTGTCGTGTCCGTCTCCACTGCGACACCGTGAAAACCAGTTCTGCAGGAAAAAATACCTCTGGGAGCTCCTGAGCTCCTCTGGCTTTAAGGGCTTAAACCCACAGCCAGCAGGGAGCAAGCCATGCTGTCAGCTACTTTTCTACACCTTGGTTTCTAATACACAGCACTGTCTGCTTCGCTCCCTCGTGGAGCCATGGAGCAGACTGGCAGGTGTCCAGCACAGGTTACTGGAGCCCAGGGCTTGCAGCAAACCAGGGAACACACAAAACTGACAGTGCTGGTGCACCTCAAGGACTTCACATCCAGTTTGCTCTGTACATAAGTTAAAACATTGGGGCGGTTTGGTTTGGTTTATGTTGGTTTGTTTGGGCTTTTTTTTTCTTTTTATCTGCTACATCATCTCTCTCCCTCTTAGAGCAAAAAAAATGCAAACTATTCCATCGCTTACTCATGTATTTTCATGCCCTTCCAGTACTCTCTTTTTTAACACTTGCCTAGCAGTCTGGGTCAGGTCTTGAGACGGACAGGGCCTGACTCCTTCCAAATATGTCTCTAGTAAACCTTGCGATTCACAGGGACACTCTACATTCAGCACAGGAGGCACTGGAGCATGTTACTCCTCAGGGAAGAGCATCCAGGTTGGGCTTCAGAATTGAAAGCAACATGACTGTGGCAATCGAGGGACCGCAGAAAGGCAGATTGTATGCGCAAGAGGTTGTCCCCGAGTGCAAGCCAGTTCAGCTGGTTTTGCTGTAGAGCCTGGATGGAGATCAGCACCTCCAGAGCATAACTCTCCTCACCTTCAGGTAAGTGGAATGAATTGTCCTTTGGAGGTACTGCCTTGCTCCCTTAAGTAAGAAGAAAGCGTAGACAATTTGCTTCTTCACGCGAGGTGAAATGAATTCCAACCAAAGCCAGTTGGCACAATCACCCAGGAGATCTGTGGCAGAGTGAAAAACTGAGCTTGGGTTTCTCATTCATCCTCTTTGAGATCACTGTTTGGGGCAACAAAAATACAGTCACGCAAAGGTGGTCGCTACTGTGAATCTTATGGCTCTGCTAGGGCTTTAGAACGGGGTTTCTTGCAGGTCCCCTCAAACAAAGATCCCTTGTGGACTCACAGTCTTTTTTATAGACCTGGCTGTGCTGCTTGGCTGACTCATTAGGGATTTTAATATTTCTCCTTACACTTCCAGATGTTTTCTCTCATGGTAGAATATGCATTTCCCTAAGAGCAGAGGCCAGGAGGCCAGGGAGTCATCA
Organism: Haliaeetus albicilla; assembly: GCF_947461875.1. Classification (NCBI taxonomy): domain Eukaryota; kingdom Metazoa; phylum Chordata; class Aves; order Accipitriformes; family Accipitridae; genus Haliaeetus; species Haliaeetus albicilla. Next base: position 377,968 of record NW_027212466.1, on the reverse strand, counting down.
CATTCTCACACCTAGAACCTACCACTGAGAAAAAGTTACTAGTTACCAAACTGGAAAATAAATTCTAAGATAACTTGCCCATGCCTTTTAGTAACCCCTGCAGAATTAGGGAAAGGAACAATTAGGTGGAGAGAGCAGGCTGTCAGGGAACAGGGTCAGGAAAAGCAATTGGAGAAGAGGGAAACCTGAAGGGAATTTCATGGTTTATTACTGTCATATGCTCAATAATAACTCATCCTGTGGCCAATGTCACAGCTTTGGTTTTATTTTTTTTCTAACCAATGTCCCGCAGATGATTCACGTGTAAACATGGTATCTGGCACAGTCCCACGGGCAGGCAGTTTTACGGTATCTTTGCTACTGATGGCTGAGAGAGACTCTGGCTGACTTTACATTTAGATACTTCCAAGCCTTGCATTGATCCATCTGGCAAATATCTTCATTTCCTCTTTACCATAATTACTTCACGGTTTTACCTTTCTTGCCTCAGAGAACATTACATCATTTTGTCCGATACTTTGTTAGATGTGCCTTTGCTCCAAATCAGTGTCCACCTTAGAGCTGTACCCTAGCGAAGGACTCACACCCCCTTGCACTCATGGGAAAGGGACAGCAAAAAGGCCATTTTAGATCACTCAGTCCCTATGCTAGGAACCAACACTAACATCTCCTGAAGTGAGCTATTTTGCTCATTTTGTCCAGTTGAAGTCTCAGTACTTTATTCTTATGGAAATGAATAGGAAAAATGCTACATTTGAGGAAACGTTTTCAATGGCTGATTCTCACTAAGGGTATAACACTCAGAATATGCATGTGCCTACCCTGAATGCATAGAAACAAACTTCTACAAGAAAAGGCTGTGACTATGCAACCATGCACACGCTATTATGTACCAAAGGCGGCTCTGGCCAAATTTGTCCTCAGTCAAAAAGCATTCAAGCTTTCTCACCACAGTCTTGAAAGGAGTAACACTGATTGACAAAGAGGGCTCAGAACTATCTGAGGGACAAACCCCAAGCAGCTTTACTGACAAAGTCAGTATTGCATTCAACAAAGCATTCCCAAAGCTCTACTCCAATACAGGCTTAAGGAGCTAAACATTTTCCAGATGTCTTTTTAATCCTGTACTTGATGGTAAAGGGCTTGCACTAAACATACTCTTTACAATGCTCGTTGTAAATTGTACAAGAAAAAAAATACAGGTACCAGTGTAAAATGCAGCTCAGTCAAGCGATGGTCCTCCTAGCACACGTGCAGATCTACTTGCCTTAGGCAATGTCTTATCACAGACTGCCTGAGCAACCTTGCACCAAATGCTTTGAAAGCCTGTGCCTCGGTTTCCTCACTTGGGGCTGTAAGGTAACAATACTGCCCTGTTGCACAAGCCTCTCTGCATTTGGGAAGTGGCACAGAGACCACTGCTGCTGGAAACCTTGCAAAACTCAAGACTATTGGCTCTAGGAATACTGCTGGTTTGCATTAGCAAAGTATTTATTAATAACCACTGTCACGGCAATCAAATACTGTCCACAGCAGCTTCCGTGGTTCTCCACAAACAATGACAAGCCCTCACAAAACTTCTCTCTTAATCCAAGGGCCAGACTGCCTGCTCTGGTGACTCAGTTTCTTACTGTTTCTGCCTTCAAGAGCTGCAGCACTGATTAGATTGCTTGGAGCAGCCCATGTTCAGCAGTTTAATGGGTACCAGCCCAGACAGACTAATGGATCTGGAGACCAGGAAACAGCAGGAAGGTGAGCCGAGTGGAGAATACTGAGGCTTTTAAGGCAGAAAAGTAGCAGCTAGACATGGGGTAGCTGACTCACAGAGCCTTGGTGGAGACAGTTCTCCTCGCTGATCATCCTCAGTCATTCATCACACTGCGACACGCCCATGAAAAGTGGTCACTTCTAGAAACAACTTGCAAAATGCAAAGCAGAGCTGGAAAGGGCTCCTGGCGCTCAGGGCCAGACACACAGCCAGGGGAATTATTGTAGAGGCTGAGCTCACAGGCTTTTCCTTCTCCTAAAGAAGTGGGTTTCCATTCCTGATGCCTCGTATCACCACCTTGGAGATGTCAGCGCCTCAGGGAAACCAAATGTCCTTGCTCCATCCAGCATGATCCATCTTGCTGGCTCTGAGAGGTCCAGACAAGGAATACCTGCTGCTCCTTCTCAAAACCACCAGACCCTAATAAACAAGGTCTGCCACGGAGAAAAAGGTCTTGGATTCAGTCCTGTGCAGGTTTTTAGCCCCCTCCATCCTGCAGATGTTTCTGCTGGCTTCATGCCCCCACCATGGGAGTTCACCTAATGTTGCCAGTGCTGCAGTCTCCTACTGCCTTGCTGCAGGTTCCTTCAGTGGAAAGCAGCTGAGGCTTGGGACAAAAGCTAGCGAGTAGTTTGCATCTAGTAGTAGTTTGCATCTCATACAGTGTCCTCAGACCTTCAAAATGCACAGGAAGAGCTTCAGCAGATCATACGTTTGTCCCAGTCCTTTAGCTGCTTTGAACTTCACTAAAGGAAGCCATTAAGGAAGTCATACCGACCAACTGAAATTTCTGCTCTGCCCTCTGGTCAGTCCCCTGTTTTGAAATTATACCAACATTTCTTGATGTATGACAGCCTACAAGCATTTTTTAATACTGAATTGTAAATAATGCCAAGCCAAAAATTCAGAGCTAGAAACGTCAGTTTGTCTCTTTCAAACGTCCTCCCGGCTTGCCTAAGTACTGGAGGAATCTCAAGCAAACATGTGATGCCTCAGACCACGTCTTTGTTGTGTTAGTTTGGCAAGTTGGCTAGGGAAGATGGCGCTGAGATGCAACACAGATCTGTGTTGTATTATACCATCACGACCTCATAGAAAGACACAGAAAAGGAGGTACAGGCGACTGTGGGTGTAGCTTTGACCAGCTAGACAACAACTAAGGCATGAGTTCACTTCTACAAAGTAACAACATGTCATTTAAAAGTGCCTACTGGAGTAAAGTTTTCCTTTCTTGCATTTTCATCACTATTATATTTAGCAGACTATACCACAAGGTAGGCTTCAAAACTGAGACCCTTTGGGTTTAAAAGGATAAATTTACGCAAAGGGTTTTTGTACTGTCATCTCAGGAATGGATCCAGATTCCTCCACCCATTCTTCCAGCATTCATGTCCCACAGGCAGAAAACACCTATCATTACCACTCTACTGTTAATGTAGCAAGTGACACCCAAGTAAAAAGGAAGACGCTAACTCAAGTATGTGGGAATATTTCTAATTTTAGCAAATTCACTCTGCCTATCGGAAAATCAACCCCGGAATTTCAGTTGCGCGCAGCGTTCTTTATCTCCTTCCGTTCGTTCATGCTAACATTAACAGGCTGTATTTAAGAGAAAAGCTATTAACTTAGACAAATCTTTAAGTTGACAGCTTACTTAGCTGTATTTAGGAATACATGAACTAAGCTACAACCATGCTGTTTTAGAAGAAGGTACCTTTCATCTTCCTGGGTAAAAAAAACATTATATACGAAGACATTCTATGTAAATTTTATTTAATGGATATATCCTTTCAGCATTTTTTTTTTAATATAATGACACCATTTCTTCAGCTAGAGAAAACAGGGAATTGCAGAACTACAAGAAATGGATTCCTGAGGATGACAGGGAGGTAAGTATTTTGTTAGCGAGTTATTGATGGTTTTATTTGCTTTTTTCTTATTTAATCTAGTGATGACTTTCCCCTTTGCCTGTTCTCCGCCAGGATTCACTCTAACAGCTGGTGACCAGGCAATCACACTCACTCAGTAAGTTATCAAATACCAGGGGTCTTCGTTTGCATAGCCATGTTAATCTGGTGTTCACAGCACATCCTTCGGTTCACTTTTAATAAATAAATCCCACAAAGAAAATAGCAGAGGGGAAGGAAGGTTGCTGTGCTGCTTTCCAAAGCAAGCAGTAGCTCAAGCAGCCTCAGAAGGGATGGTTCTGCCCCCTCTACTGAACAGAACAGCATCCTCCTCCTTGAGCACTACTGCTGCTTTCACGAATAGGCCCTCTGAAATAAGGTGCTCAGTGTAAGGGTGAAGAAATCAAGCCCCAAATCAGTTTACTGCTGGGCCAGTTCCTGGCTTTGCATTTCCCACGACAGTCAAAAGGAAAATGCATTCCTGCACTCTAGAGACAACAGTTTTGATTTTCAGGCAAACTTTTTTCTCCTGTACCACCAGACCCTGGAGCCTCATGCATGGTTAGACTTTTTCTAACCTTGACGCATCACTGCTATTGCAAAAGCTCCAACAAATTCCTTTTGCTCTCTGTTCAAGGAAAGTTTCACCAATCTCCAGGAGAAGAAAACAGCAGCCCCAGTTTAAATCCAGCCTGCGCTTTCTCTGCGCAGACAGTATGAAAGAAAAAACAAGAGGTGAAATGTAAGCCCAAGTACCGCTGGTTTCCTAACCGACTAAAAGCACGAAGACCCCATCCTTGAAACAACACAGTAAATGACCCTGTGACAACAAGCACAATCCCACAGAGGTCACCATATGCAGAAACACATCCTTCTTTCCCCAGCACCTTTTCCCTTGGCCCCCTCCAAACGCTGCCCGTGCGGGCTCCAGCTGTCTCCTACCTCTGAAGCACCTTCTGCCACAGCAGCAATGTTCTTCTGCAGAGTTCGACACCTCTGTCACCCCAACCTTAATCACAGGATAAATAAAGGGCCTGACAAAGTCTACAATGGGTCCATCTTTCTCAGCCTTGTCCTCTTTTTTAAGCTGCGGGGCTCTTTTCTGAATGACATTTTTCTAAGTACAGCTGGTAGATGAGTGTTGGAAATCGGTGCCAGGAGCTGGGGCTGGAAGAGAAGACAGGATTCTTGAGCTGGAAGGCGCGGGGGCCTGGGAGGGGGCAGAAGAGGGGCTCTGCAGCAGGGCGAGGGGCTCTGCAGCGAGGGGCTGCCAAACAGGGCGAGGCGCAAAGACGCCTGCGATGACGACTCACTGGGCAAGTCTGTATTAGCGACTATAGTCTCCGTTATCACTCCCCTTCCACCTTCTGGAAGGAGCGGGGCGGGAAGATTCTCCCTGTGGGAAGCAGTCTGGGACAGGACGTGGGGGAGACGTGGGGTTTGCAGAAGGGCTCTGAGCGAGCAGCAGAGGCTGCCGAGGCAGTGGTGCATCAGGAGCTCGGGGCAACAGGGGCAAGGCCTTGCCCTCCGTGCTGTGCCCCCACACTTACATCTGGACACCTGTGGCCAGGGCTACACTTGGGGCTGGAGTACGCAGGCAGGAGCCCTGCTGCCACCTCACCCCCTGCTTACACACCTACCCCACGCACAGCACTGCTGCCTCCTTCTCCTTACCAAGGAAGCAACAGCCATAAGCTACCTCTCCAGCACGTGCAAGCAGGGCAGTACACTTTGAGACGCGTTGCCTCTAAAAACATCCCAGACAAAACAGATGCCAAGAGCGACAGTGTAACTCTCTGCCTCCAAAGAAGCGGGGTACTGCTCAGACTGTCCACTGCACACAGAGAGAGCGCTTTCCACCAGCCGTACCAACACACCCTCACCAGGTATTGCCTGTTGATTAATTACTTGCACTAGCAGATCTTCCCCACTGTCGACTTTCGGAATGTTGGGCCATTATGGGACTTGGATTCCTCCCATTACGAGGCAACAGCATCTTTTTAAAGAAATAAAAAGAGCACTGCTAAATGGGTACAACTACCTCTTATATTACTAGAGTTACCACAGAACGCATCGTTGGTAGAATTCCACTCAGTCTGGTCGACTTACTCTGCCGATGATTTTTTGAGCCCTTACATCTTACCAGTTTGCTGAAAAGGCAGGGGGTTTTTTGGACAAAAGCCCAAATAAAATACTTCGCAGTCCATGTCATTCTCGGCCTTCCTATGTTCCTATATGTCTCCTTCTCTAAAGCGGATAAATAAATCATGCATTTGGTTTTCAAGTAATGCTATCAAATGCCAGACAGACATCATCTAACCCAAGAACCCATTAACTGACCCAAGCTTTGCTCCCCACGAGACCAAATGTTTTAAAATGCATTTAAATCTTGAGTCTGTTATCAAAACTGTAACATAAATACCTATGTATATATCTCATCCCTTCTGCTCTGAACAGGACCAGGGAAAAACTGAAAAAACTTAATTCCAAGAACTTACTCCAGAGCTGTCTTGTGGCTCAACAGGCTGATTCACAGGTCAAAGAAACTCGCAACGAAATCGCACCAGAGCTACTTTCATTCTCCGTTTCCCAAGAAAGAGTATTGCAGTTATGTTTGCCAATATTCACCGTTTACACCAATTAACCAAACTTCCCTATTATTTATAACTTCTTGGGGTACGGTTTCATCGCTTTTACACATATGCCCCTCTGCCTCGCACTAGAACCATGGATCCTACTTGAGGGTGCTCACAGAGTACAGTACGATTTCGCCTTAGTACACTTAGAAATATCTTTGTGAATGATATTTCACAGCATGCTCTTGCACGTCCCCTTCAGTTAGCAAAACATCATTGATACGCTCTACGTATCTGTATTCCTAAAGTTGTCCTCTTTATGTAAAACTGATTTTAAGTCAAGCTGTTATGCAGCTGTTCCATAATTAAATTGCATACCATAAAAGCTGATGTAGAAAGTATTACCACGTTGCAGAAGGTAAATATTCATAGATTAAGCTTGTTCTCCTTAGCTTGAGAAACTAGGCAAGTTAGAGATCAGGACTTCTAAAATTAATCAAAACCTTGGCAGATGTATTAACAAAAATAAAGCTCAGTGTTTCAAAGAAAATAAAAAGAGTCTGCTTCAGTTCAAGCTCTGCTAAAATTACCTGATGGATAGGTGCCTAACGTGCATCCTGTGCCAGGCACCCTGTATGCACAGAGACCTTTCTTATACACTTTCTTCATTACCTGCATTGCTTATCAATATTCACTCGTTCATACAGGCATACTCATTTAAAGCAACTTATCTTAGTAGGGCTATTTTCATCACAGCTTGCTTTGAATACCGTCTCATTGGCAACATCAACTGGTCAACCCTTAGGTATACGTAGGATTCCCACAGGTACCCGCACATACAGAATCTGGCATTCCTGAGACAATGCCTGTGCAAAGGCTAACGAGGTGGGTAAAACAGTCTCATTTGGTGCATCCAGGATGGGTGCTGCATCCTCTATCCACAGCGTAGACAAACACAGGACTAAGATGCACGCGATACAGTGAATTTACTGGGTGAGAAGGGAGAAAGCGGAAGAGGATTTGCCTTCTGAAACTGGACAGTACTCTTCTCAAGAGCAAGAGCTGCCGCTTTTATTAACTGTTTTCAAAAATCTGCAGCTAAGAGGACTCCTTTGAGCTGAGTACTTAACAGTCCTTCTCCACTTGGACATACTTGACAAATACAAGTGTCTTGCCCCTTAGGGTGTGTTTTGGCTTGATGGGGGATTTGTTTGTTTCTCCAGAAGAAATTACCAGGGAGTAGTAAATGTCAGCAGCTCTTCAAGTATGCTTGTGTGTTTCTGCATGGTTTGTAGCCCTGCCTCCAAAGGAAAAACACATGCACACAGTTTAGCATTGAAAATACTTCACACTGTACTGATGGCTTTTTTTCTTCTGAATCTCAGTTCGTAATTGTTGGAAGCAAGTTTTCTAGTCATAAACTTAGCTGAGCTATTGGAAAAACCTGCTGTATATTATCTTTACACTGCTATCCACCAGCATGGAACTTACTGTCCTGTAACTACATACCTCAGATTATAAAATACATATGCATGTGTTCATTTCAAATGATCGGTTATTTATGTCATAGCTGAAGAAACATATCTCAACGTGAGAAAACAAGGATACACCTACTCACTCAACTGCAAGTTGTAAGCTTCACTGCAACACACCTTATAGTTTTAGTTTCTTTCCAGAGGTGAAGATGACAACAGAAAGGCTAGAGTCCAATGCTGTTTTCACCTACCCTGAATGTTATTTCAAGTTATTGCTCTGTGATTAATACAAAGCTTACACAGTGATACGGCTTGAAAGGCTGACCATCTTTCACACACTCTGCAGAGTGTGAGGTTTTGTACATGAATCATAGAGAAATGGGAATCAGCCCAGGTAGATCAGCGATTTGTCTGTCACACGTACAACAAAGTGTTAAGAGGTTAATCTGCAATTTGTTTCATTTTTATCCTTACATCTCCACCACTGGTAAGCCAGTTGGGTGAGATCCTTCATTTCTGTAATTCCAACTGTTTTACACTCTACTTAGTATTTCCATCTCTAAACATGGGCCCACTCAAAACAAACAACTGATTTCAGGTTTTAAAAACACTTTTTTAGTTTTAAAACATCTCTAAGTTTTACAGCAGTCCAGTTGTATGTGCAACTCCAAAACATCCCTCGCCTGTAAATCCACCAGTCTGATGCTCATTTACATCACAGGTCTTTCACCGAGCGCAATGTTCCTGAGGTGGGCACAATGCGATATGTGCCAGTGTAGACTCTTTTCCATTACCAGGGAAGGTAAAAAGATGCTTTAATATCACTGAAAATTCAGGCTGGATGGAAAAACACACAAGTAGAAAATGCCGATTTCAAAAATGCCAAGGCATATCCTTTCATTGCCCACATGGAAAAAAACCCATAGACCAGGTATGGCTATGGAGATCTCTTCCTCCACCCCACTACTGCCTAAAAGGACAACGGGCAGATTTTTCACACTGCTTGGGACCCACAAAGATCTATAATTTGCTATTATGTTTCTGCATTCAGCCTCTGCATTCTGCGGGAGCAAAGAAATGCTCCTGCTGCCTTGCAGCCCTGCCACTCCACAACTCCCAGGACACCTCAGAGCTCTGCACATCCACATCGGTTCTCCTTGGGTGGACATTCCCAGAGGAATTATGCTGGTGTGAGTATGCAAAGCCACGTAATCCAAGCCACTTGAAGGAGACACAAAACAATTGTACATTTTCTCCTTAATAAACAGTCCCTCTGGACACAGAAGTCACAGACTCTCTCTGCTCGGCAGCACGTGGGATAACTGCGCATCAGTCACATCCTACGTTTTCTCCGTGTTGTTTCTTTCTTCTGCAGCACTTGCAGATATCCACTGGGGAATATGGTAATCCCAGAACACTGCTGCCTCCATGCCTCCACAGTCCATCTGAATTTCTCAACTTGAGTCTTTTCATGTGTCTGATATTTACAGGGACAGAATCTCTGGCTTTGCTTGCCATCAATAATACATCTATCCTATGAAGAACAAGAAGACTGGGACACCAAAAAAAACCCCAACCCAAAAGACAGAGAAGTCCATTTCTCTTTCAACCGCCTGAAAAAACACTTGCCTCCTGCACCTCTGTGCATATACCCAAAGAGAGAGAGAATGCAGCCTTTGAACAGTAACTGGGATAAATCTTTCTCCTCTGATCATTCCCCCTCTGACTCATAAGTCTCAATCTACCAAGAAAATAGTGCACAGCTCTCACAAAGCATGACATGCACCTAGAAGGGAGGCACAATTAAAAGAAGAGACAAGACAGACAAACGATATGGGAGCCATTTCCTTCATGAACAGAACACTTTTCCCTTCTTATTCGTCATAATGACTACCAATAAATAACAGGAAGAAGCAACAGGTTTGAATACAACACCGATGAATTTAAGTTTAATGCAAGTGAAGTGCCTTATAACAAGTCTGGATTGAAAAAGATGTTGAGAAGGGTGGTTTTCAGAGAGACTGCTTACATTTTAATGTTTAGCGAGACCTGAATCTGCAGTAGATGGGTACAAAAAACAATGAGAAAATGTCTTTTTTTTTTTTTTTTTTAAACAAGTTAGGGCAAGTGAGATTGATCTATCATTTTTGCGTGTTCTTTAAAAAAAACAAGAAGAAAATCCAAATGAAAAAGGCAATAAACAAATACTGAGACCTGGCAGGGAAGGCGGGCTTTATTCTACCCCACGACTAGCCCTCAACTCTGCGGTTCTTCTGCGGTCATGCTCACAGCTCTCCCGCATAGCATCACCTCCCTCTCTGATTTTCAGACCTCACATACTAGCTTAGGTAGCTACAGCCAAGCTTTGGTGCTGCCCAGAGAGTGTCAAAACGTGAGAGGTGCTCAAGGAGTCCTGTAGGTCCCTCTCCACCAGGTCACTAGAGATGCGCTCTTGCTAGGACTCAGGCAAGGGAGGGGGAAGGCTGGCTCATACCCCTTATTCCCACTGATGCCACCTTGACCCACATGATTGAGCCTCGTGGGCTGACTCCCAGCACGTGCTGCTGTGACTGAAGTTTTCGCATTTGGAGCGCTGCAGGATCCTCTCTTTCCTGTCGATCAAATGGCCAGTCGCTGGCACGAGCAACAGTTTACATCACTCACAACCGAACCCGAAATACAGGAAGATTAGCTGCCAGGGTGATTTAAGACTCCCAAAGCAGAACAGAACCAGATAAGGAAAGCAAAGCAAACCATCCTTGGAAAGATAAAGAAACTTTGCAGCTGACACAGGAAAAGCAGCTATTAAGGTAAGCAGGGGTGTTACCAGTCTCAAGCTAAAAGTATTTTGAAAGGTGACAGCAATTAAGAACCCATGCAAGCCTTGAGCTTAAAAACACTCTGACCTTGAAGGAACTCAATCTGCCTTTCTGGTTCCCAGGACATATGGCCTCAGTAACAGAGGATATACATCACTTCCTAGTTCAGTATAGCTACATAGGTATCCCATAAGGCTTGTCTGGTACAGGACAGAGGGTCTTTGCCTCACCTGCTGACTGTTCAGCTGCCTGCTACCCTGGCTGATCACTTTGGAATCACTGCTGCCCTAAGCCCCCACGTGCTAGATGGAGCCAGCTGGACTACTCCACGATTCCAGACCAACTTCAGCTGTCACACAGGCCCTGGACCAGGATGGCAGGTTGCACTGAACATTTTGTCTCAGACGAGCATCTCCACTCCTCCCTGGATGTCACCGACACCTTGTACCATGGGATCTCTCCTGCCACAAGATCCAGCACAGCCATTACATCCCATAAGCACCACCACAGTCATATACCCCAATCCAGTGTCCCAGGTCTTCGGACTCAAAAGAACAGCCCGTCTCTCCCGTACATCAAAACCAATCAACTCTAGCAGAAATGATGACGTCTTGGACACATCGAGTTTTCAGCTGGAACAGTGCCACCCTGGTGACTTGCTTCACTCCAGGCAGCAGTCTGGGAACAAATGCAGCAGTTTCTCTCCTGTCCTCAAATATAAAGCACTTCCACAAACTTCTAGGTGGTATTGGCAGAACAGCACCCAAACTGTCCCTCATTTCTCTGCTCCCTCTGCTGGGTGCCAGCCCAGCATTATCAAAACGCCTGCTTGGGTAGCGCTGCCAGGCAGCAGCACACAGAAGCTAAAGCAGGCTGTAAAGTTACTACACAGTCTCCCAAAGAGCTCAGTAATTACCACTGTTAATTCTTACCAAGACCAATAGCACCACTACTCTTTACAGGGACCAAGCAGATCAAAAAGCAGATCCGGGAAGAGAGCTTCTGAGTTACAGGCTTCAGTGTCAGCAACCGCTGACATCTCCAGCCAACAGCCAGATCACGCAGCCCTGCCAAGGCCGTACGCCCACCACCTAATATTCCACACTGGCATCAGTCCGCAGCCACTGCCAACGATTGTACGTACATGGATGCTGATCCACGCACAGCTATTCAAAAAGAAAGGGATCACAGTCCCTGTAATTGTGAACTTGCATCTTGGTGCAAAGAAAGACAGCCGATATATCGGGTTTGTTGCATAAAGTGTGGGCCAAGAAGCTCATCACTTCTATGTGTCTCATGATACTTTTTTCCCTTGTCAAAAGGGGATAATCCACCATTCTCCATATCCCACTGTATTTTCAAATGTAATTCAAGTTGGGGCCTCCCCTGCCTTTACTAGGCAAATAGACTAAATGCCAGTGAGAATGGATTTTAAATCTACATTTTAAGCACTGGAGTAGCAGAACTAGTCAAGACACAAAATTACTTACAACTGCTCGCTCACTGCAATATTCCAAACAAGATGATACTACAAACTCTTTCAACTCTCTCTTTAGAAAGGTAATCAGCCTTGTTTAGACCAATCTGGTGCTGGTTCTTGGTATCTTCAGAAAAGAGATAGTAAAATAATTGTATAAGACAATCAAGACCCATCAGAACACTTTTTCATTAGGGAGGGATCACGCACTAGACTTATGCCAGGTATAGAGAGGGGGTTGGTTTCATCTGGGTTTTGCTTTACATCTTACAGATGGATTATTACCGCAGGAAAAGTACAACCGAAATGAGTGAAATAGTCACATTCCTCCTTCCATAAGGTTTAAATGCGTTTCAAGCTCATATCTGGAAGCGGAACAAAATCAAACATAGATCTCCTCCTAATTTTCCAAGCTACAGAACAGTAAGTACCGCACAGTAGAAAACAAGATCTAATACAAGAGGTGGCAGCTGGGATTTCATGCTGCTTGTATGTATTCACATCAAAAGATATGCAATCACAAGCAAGCGTCACTCATCTGACACTGGAGAGGCATTCTCTCTCTAGCTGTGCATGGAAGGGATAGTTTCGCCATACACTGCTCCAACAGCAGTGAATCACAACTAGTAAGGGAGTCGCTGCTTTTTAGAGTTCGTAGCAGTCACGTTCGAAAGCAAGGCCTGGTTTTTCTCTCTGTAAAACCAGTTCATGCAAGCCCAACGTGGCCCCACGCACCCCCTGAGATTCAGCCACCAGATTCCCAATTAAGACATGCTGAACTGGACAACTTGGAAAGCACATTTCAGTCCCCAAAAGGCAACAGGGTAGCAAGATCTTCCACTAGTGTCTACTAAACAAGAAACAAGGAAAGCCCATGCTTGCCAGGCAATCACTTACCCTCAGACACACCAGGCAAACTCTGTCACGGAAGCACTTGAAGATCACCACCCACAGAAGACCTTGATGAATCAAACATGCAGCCCATCATACAAAAGATGCTACTGCCTCCTAAGCCCCAGTTTGCACCATAATATCAACAAGATCCCAAACTCAGTAAAAACACCACAGTGTTTTTATTTTCTCGCGTCTTTAGACAGTAATTGCAACGTACCCTCTTCTCTTCCACTCCCCTGCACAGCTCAAGCGCACATGGGGCTTCCTTTCTTTATGAAACTAGACAATTAAAATCTACTTTGTAACAACAATTTGTTTGGATTCCCATCTATAAAAGCCTCCAAAAATGCCACACTGTACAGTAATTGCTCTACTGGTGAAATACAAAGGTTCGGTAATGTTTATAAAGCCATTGAAACTGCATGAGCAAAACTATTTTGCTTAATTACATTTTCCAACCCTTCATGCTATATACAAGCTCACTTCTTCCAAGAGTCACCCCTACTCACATGATCAAATCATGCCACTTGAAACGCTCTGACATTATCTTGGCATATAAAAAGGTTGAAATTATCGTGACAACGGCAACCTAAGGACTGCAGATACCCAGAATCTGGTATGAGAAGTGAAAGCTGAAAAAGAGTTAGATCTCTTGAAATTACACATTTGAAATACCAGAGACACAAAGCGTTTAAAAGCCATTCAATACCACGGCTCACCATAAAACCATAAAAGGTTCTGAAACACTTGTCCTGAATCATTTCAATGGGAATATTAAAGGATGAAAACGCCCCATGGAATTACAGGATTCATTTATATAGACTGACAAACTCACTTTGTGGTAACGTGTTTTTAAATGTCAAGCAGTATAAACAAGGTAGCTGAAATTACCACCTAATACAATGACTTGAACTTCAGCGCCTTCAAAATCACAATTATACCAAGACTGAAATAAGTTTGACAGACTGAGGTATAATCAAAATCACTGTAGTCAAGAGAAATTTATCCAAAGCAAAAACCATTTCATGCTTGCACACATGTATGTTTACTGTAAAAGAAAAGTAGAGCATAGGTTTTCAACAACAACCAAAAAAAGGCTCGAAAAACACCTGGAAAAAATATATTCTGCCACTCACTCCGCTTTTGCTGGGCACGCCGATTTTCACATTTTGGTCAAAGATCACTCAGCTTCTCCGGTTTACCTCACTTTGAGAAAATCATTTTCAGAAAACATGCCTCCAAGAAACATCGGACAACGGTACGTCCACATGATTAAATAAGAGGTAGGAAAACCCAGCAATAGGTCTATCACACGCTTTACAACAGCAGCGACCGCTTGCTTGCAAGACCCTGGCCAGAATCCTTCTCCTTGGCAAAATAAGTTAATGCTAGACAGTTCTCAAGACATCACATCAACAGGAAAAGGGTTAGCTCTCCCTCGCATCAATAAAGCACATCATCTGACCTAAAGTGCAAGTCTTCATCACTAAACCACTTTCAGAAGAAACAGTGCCAACCTTCAAAGACATCTTCCTAGAAGGAGCTGTCTTTCCTGACCATTTTGACTAGGTACAGACTTTATATCTGTCTAGTTCGACCTCATTAGCCTTCCTAAAAGATGAAGGAGAAGCAAAGGACAAGTCCGGCCAGTATTATTTATGGACCTCTTTTTTCACTGTTGTTCAGTACAGATACGCAGCATTGCGGAACCCTTCGGGACTGATTTCTCCCACCAAACCCACACTGCAGACTTAATCTTAAAAACATATCCTCTCAAGGATAAACAAAGTAAGCTCATATCCGCCAGACCTGAAAGATGTTTTCACCAATGCCTCAGGACTGTCCACTGCTGGTAGTTCATCCGCTAAGCTTTCTTCAGGAGGTCTAGGGTCACCGATGATGGTCGGCTTTGGCCTTTCCTTGAGGTTGCCGGTCAGCCCACCGAGAATGGTGTTCCACAAGCAGTTCTGTCATTTAGACCCTGCAAAACCAGACAGTCAGCAAAATACATTCATAGGCCTACTGTCCAGCCTCTCAGCAGTCTGCAAAACAAAGATGCTCTCTGAACTTTCTACCTTTGCATCACCACCAGTTTGGGATTAAGCCTGAAAACCCAAAACAAAGCTCCAAGTGGAAATAAGCACTAACTTGCAGCTCATTCCAAGTCCAAGACCGCAATGCTTCCCATAAAAAGATTTGGTTACAGAACAGGGAGTTTTCACATCTCAGTAAAAACCCTCCTCTCCACATTAACTTATACCTTAGCATGTATTGGCGTGGCTGTATTTGAAGCCAAAGCACTAACCAGAAAACAGAGTACCAGATCAATACAATATTAATCGTTGAGTTTCTTAGTGCTTAAATTACAGATTTGAGATATCACTGAAGGACTCCTATCAAAAAAACATACTTCTTTTCTGCTGAAATTGCAACCTTTCCCAGCAGACATTCAAATGCCAAAATATTTCTATGGATGGTCTTTTTACACTTATTTCCAAGAGTCACCAGGTGCCTCTTGCATGTCATTCAGAGAACCCATCCTCATCTGTTAAGTCCAGCTCCACTGACAAAGTCCAATTAGCACCCTTCAGTCAGATCTCCTCCCCACCCCTGAAGAACAGAATACCTGACTTGCAGCTCATCAAATTTAAGGACAGGGAGGGATCACTCCCCGCTTATGGTCACGGTCACAAGACAGGCTCAACCTGGGGAAGAAACCAAACCAATGTCACCTGCTACCCATCAAATCACAACAAGGCTATGAGGAAGCAAAACCCAGCCTGAGAACAGCTTCCCCCCGGGGAGCCCTCCCGCCTCAACTCCACTCCCCGTTCTCTCCACCTCCTCCCCCCGGCGGCGCAGGGGAACAGGGGACGGGGACGGGGGCTGGGGTCGGCTCCTCACCCCTTGTCTCTGCCGCTCCTTCCTCCTCAGGGGGAGGAGGACTCCGCGCTCGGCCCCTGCTCCGCCGTGGGGTCCGTCCCTCCCGCGGGAGACAGCCCTTCCCCAACTTCTCCAGCGTGGGTCCTTCCCGCGGGCTGCAGTTCCTCACAGACTCCTCCAGCGCGGGTCCCTTCCACAGGCAGGGTGCAGTCCTTCCGTCACAGACTGCTCCAGCGCGGGAGCCGCCGCCATTTTGGGGGACATCCGCTCCCCCGCTCCCCTCCACGGGCTGGGGGGGACAGCCTGCCGCCTCCCCGCGGGCTGCGGGGGCATCCCCTCCTCCTTCCCTGACCTCGGGATCCGCAGAGGGGTTCCTCTCACATCCCGCTCCCCCGACTCCCTCACGGGGCGTTCGTTCCCCTTCTGAAATCTCTTCTCCCAGAGGCGCTCCCGCCGTCGCTGAGGGGCTCGGCCTGGGCCAGAGGCGGGTCCGGCTCCCAGCCGGGGCAGCTTCGAGCAGCTTCTCCCAGGAGCCGGCCCTGCGGCCCCTCCCCCGCCACACACACAACCCCCCCCCCCCCGAAACAGGGAGGGAGCAGATCCCGAGAAGAGCAGCGAAGGGCTGCAGTGGTGCTTACCTCAGTCAAGAGGCTTCTCTCAGCAGAGGCCCAGCAAGCCTTCATCCCACTGGATTCCAAAGGAGTAACAAAAGAGGATGGACTGGAGAGAGAAGCCATGGACTGAAGGAGGGATTTACTTAAGAAGAGGTCTTGTGAAATAAGAGATCCTTTGTCTGTACAAGGCATGCCTTGCTAACGACTGGGCCCCTGAAGGAGAACGAAAAGACTGAGAAGAAGGGAACATCCTACCCCAGGAGGCGCCGAGAAGTTGAAAAATTGCTAATAGGCACGAAGTCAGCAAAAATCTTGGATAACCGGAGGAAAGGTAAAGGCAGCACGAGCAGATCAGACCACCGACTCAATTCACGACCAAAAGACTTACCCCCCCCCGCCCCCTTGGGCATGTGCTGTAGAAGAAAAGAACACTGGACCTTTAATTCGAAGCAGGGGAACTTCAACCCGATAGAAACTGTGCGAGATAAGCGACTCCCGGTAATAGTTTTGGGGAAGAACTTTGGAAATCGAATGTGTATAACTGAACTTGATAGCATATGTCCATACATTTCATGTGGTTTGTTCAAACTTTTATGGTTTTAATATTTTGTACCTTCTATGAAAACTGGTTTGCTGCTAGATGACTGTCTAAGTGAGATTTGATAAATGATCATACATTGACATTATGGTTGAAACAAGAGACAAAGGGTAACTGCGGACAGCCAGCAAGAACTTCAATGGGTCGGTGGTCGCAAAAGCAGCCCTTCAACTCAAAGGGATCCTTCATTGCGCATGATCGGATGTAGGCAGTACTGAGATAATCACTTGCGATCATTTTTATGTATATGTATACTAATTCGATTAATATGCAATTACTTATTCTATATAACCTGTTTGTGCTAAAGCTGTGGTATGGATGCTACGTGGAACTATCCCCCGTGCATGCAGCTCTGTAATAAAGAATGCCTGCTTTCTAAAACTCCAAAACGAGTCTTAGAGAGTTTCTTCGACCGGCTTTTCGGTATCAATGTAGAATAATTAATTGCTTCTCTCTCAAGTCCATCCTCTTTTGTTACTGTGAAATATGTTCATCTGATTCGTGTCAATATAAACAATGGTAGGGCTGCATAATAAAATGTGACCCTCACTGTCTATGTAATCTTTAACCATTTTGTCGATCCTTGTATAACCGCAGGCCGGGAGGAGACAGATGATATGTACATAGTTCGTTCTCTTTTTGCCAACCCAAAACCGGTTTTGTTGTTAACTATCCTGGAGGAGAACTGAGGCATTTGGATGTGTGTTTGGCCTCAGGGATTGCAGTGCTTGGGATCTTGACGGGCCATTCGTGGTATGCATTTGTTGAGGGGGAGGTGTCTGTTGTGAACTTGTTTGGGTTCTGGTGACCCCAGCTGGTGCTGTGCAAGGTGTCGGCTGTCACACAGCATGTCTGCTGTCTGGCGCGAACAGGGGGGAGCCTGGTCAGAGACAAGTGTCTAGGAGAACTACTGCACCCACACAACCAGGAGATGGAGAAGAACACGCCTAGTATGAATATGTAATGAGCGTTAGACTATAAAAGAAGCTGTCTTGTTTTTCACGGCGCGCGTTGTGGTAGAGCAGAAGCTCCCCGCATGTACAGCGCTGTTTTCTTGCCTTTATTCATTTAATAAAATGTTAACTTTGATTGGAATCCTGTTTGGGACTAAATTAATTTCTAACAGTTACTCCTTTGGAATCCAGTGGGATGAAGGCTTGCTGGGCCTCTGCTGAGAGAAGCCTCTTGACTGAGGTAAGCACCACTGCAGCCCTTCGCTGCTCTTCTCGGGATCTGCTCCCTCCCTGTTTCGGGGGGGGGGGGTTGTGTGTGTGGCGCGGGAGGGGCCGCAGGGCCGGCTCCTGGGAGAAGCTGCTCGAAGCTGCCCCGGCTGGGAGCCGGACCCGCCTCTGGCCCAGGCCGAGCCCCTCAGCGACGGCGGGAGCGCCTCTGGGAGAAGAGATTTCAGAAGGGGAACGAACGCCCCGTGAGGGAGTCGGGGGAGCGGGATGTGAGAGGAACCCCTCTGCGGATCCCGAGGTCAGGGAAGGAGGAGGGGATGCCCCCGCAGCCCGCGGGGAGGCGGCAGGCTGTCCCCCCCAGCCCGTGGAGGGGAGCGGGGGAGCGGATGTCCCCCAAAATGGCGGCGGCTCCCGCGCTGGAGCAGTCTGTGACGGAAGGACTGCACCCTGCCTGTGGAAGGGACCCGCGCTGGAGGAGTCTGTGAGGAACTGCAGCCCGCGGGAAGGACCCACGCTGGAGAAGTTGGGGAAGGGCTGTCTCCCGCGGGAGGGACGGACCCCACGGCGGAGCAGGGGCCGAGCGCGGAGTCCTCCTCCCCCTGAGGAGGAAGGAGCGGCAGAGACAAGGGGTGAGGAGCCGACCCCAGCCCCCGTCCCCGTCCCCTGTTCCCCTGCGCCGCCGGGGGGAGGAGGTGGAGAGAACGGGGAGTGGAGTTGAGGCGGGAGGGCTCCCCGGGGGGAAGCTGTTCTCAGGCTGGGTTTTGCTTCCTCATAGCCTTGTTGTGATTTGATGGGTAGCAGGTGACATTGGTTTGGTTTCTTCCCCAGGTTGAGCCTGTCTTGTGACCGTGACCATAAGCGGGGAGTGATCCCTCCCTGTCCTTAAATTTGATGAGCTGCAAGTCAGGTATTCTGTTCTTCAGGGGTGGGGAGGAGATCTGACTGAAGGGTGCTAATTGGACTTTGTCAGTGGAGCTGGACTTAACAGATGAGGATGGGTTCTCTGAATGACATGCAAGAGGCACCTGGTGACTCTTGGAAATAAGTGTAAAAAGACCATCCATAGAAATATTTTGGCATTTGAATGTCTGCTGGGAAAGGTTGCAATTTCAGCAGAAAAGAAGTATGTTTTTTTGATAGGAGTCCTTCAGTGATATCTCAAATCTGTAATTTAAGCACTAAGAAACTCAACGATTAATATTGTATTGATCTGGTACTCTGTTTTCTGGTTAGTGCTTTGGCTTCAAATACAGCCACGCCAATACATGCTAAGGTATAAGTTAATGTGGAGAGGAGGGTTTTTACTGAGATGTGAAAACTCCCTGTTCTGTAACCAAATCTTTTTATGGGAAGCATTGCGGTCTTGGACTTGGAATGAGCTGCAAGTTAGTGCTTATTTCCACTTGGAGCTTTGTTTTGGGTTTTCAGGCTTAATCCCAAACTGGTGGTGATGCAAAGGTAGAAAGTTCAGAGAGCATCTTTGTTTTGCAGACTGCTGAGAGGCTGGACAGTAGGCCTATGAATGTATTTTGCTGACTGTCTGGTTTTGCAGGGTCTAAATGACAGAACTGCTTGTGGAACACCATTCTCGGTGGGCTGACCGGCAACCTCAAGGAAAGGCCAAAGCCGACCATCATCGGTGACCCTAGACCTCCTGAAGAAAGCTTAGCGGATGAACTACCAGCAGTGGACAGTCCTGAGGCATTGGTGAAAACATCTTTCAGGTCTGGCGGATATGAGCTTACTTTGTTTATCCTTGAGAGGATATGTTTTTAAGATTAAGTCTGCAGTGTGGGTTTGGTGGGAGAAATCAGTCCCGAAGGGTTCCGCAATGCTGCGTATCTGTACTGAACAACAGTGAAAAAAGAGGTCCATAAATAATACTGGCCGGACTTGTCCTTTGCTTCTCCTTCATCTTTTAGGAAGGCTAATGAGGTCGAACTAGACAGATATAAAGTCTGTACCTAGTCAAAATGGTCAGGAAAGACAGCTCCTTCTAGGAAGATGTCTTTGAAGGTTGGCACTGTTTCTTCTGAAAGTGGTTTAGTGATGAAGACTTGCACTTTAGGTCAGATGATGTGCTTTATTGATGCGAGGGAGAGCTAACCCTTTTCCTGTTGATGTGATGTCTTGAGAACTGTCTAGCATTAACTTATTTTGCCAAGGAGAAGGATTCTGGCCAGGGTCTTGCAAGCAAGCGGTCGCTGCTGTTGTAAAGCGTGTGATAGACCTATTGCTGGGTTTTCCTACCTCTTATTTAATCATGTGGACGTACCGTTGTCCGATGTTTCTTGGAGGCATGTTTTCTGAAAATGATTTTCTCAAAGTGAGGTAAACCGGAGAAGCTGAGTGATCTTTGACCAAAATGTGAAAATCGGCGTGCCCAGCAAAAGCGGAGTGAGTGGCAGAATATATTTTTTCCAGGTGTTTTTCGAGCCTTTTTTTGGTTGTTGTTGAAAACCTATGCTCTACTTTTCTTTTACAGTAAACATACATGTGTGCAAGCATGAAATGGTTTTTGCTTTGGATAAATTTCTCTTGACTACAGTGATTTTGATTATACCTCAGTCTGTCAAACTTATTTCAGTCTTGGTATAATTGTGATTTTGAAGGCGCTGAAGTTCAAGTCATTGTATTAGGTGGTAATTTCAGCTACCTTGTTTATACTGCTTGACATTTAAAAACACGTTACCACAAAGTGAGTTTGTCAGTCTATATAAATGAATCCTGTAATTCCATGGGGCGTTTTCATCCTTTAATATTCCCATTGAAATGATTCAGGACAAGTGTTTCAGAACCTTTTATGGTTTTATGGTGAGCCGTGGTATTGAATGGCTTTTAAACGCTTTGTGTCTCTGGTATTTCAAATGTGTAATTTCAAGAGATCTAACTCTTTTTCAGCTTTCACTTCTCATACCAGATTCTGGGTATCTGCAGTCCTTAGGTTGCCGTTGTCACGATAATTTCAACCTTTTTATATGCCAAGATAATGTCAGAGCGTTTCAAGTGGCATGATTTGATCATGTGAGTAGGGGTGACTCTTGGAAGAAGTGAGCTTGTATATAGCATGAAGGGTTGGAAAATGTAATTAAGCAAAATAGTTTTGCTCATGCAGTTTCAATGGCTTTATAAACATTACCGAACCTTTGTATTTCACCAGTAGAGCAATTACTGTACAGTGTGGCATTTTTGGAGGCTTTTATAGATGGGAATCCAAACAAATTGTTGTTACAAAGTAGATTTTAATTGTCTAGTTTCATAAAGAAAGGAAGCCCCATGTGCGCTTGAGCTGTGCAGGGGAGTGGAAGAGAAGAGGGTACGTTGCAATTACTGTCTAAAGACGCGAGAAAATAAAAACACTGTGGTGTTTTTACTGAGTTTGGGATCTTGTTGATATTATGGTGCAAACTGGGGCTTAGGAGGCAGTAGCATCTTTTGTATGATGGGCTGCATGTTTGATTCATCAAGGTCTTCTGTGGGTGGTGATCTTCAAGTGCTTCCGTGACAGAGTTTGCCTGGTGTGTCTGAGGGTAAGTGATTGCCTGGCAAGCATGGGCTTTCCTTGTTTCTTGTTTAGTAGACACTAGTGGAAGATCTTGCTACCCTGTTGCCTTTTGGGGACTGAAATGTGCTTTCCAAGTTGTCCAGTTCAGCATGTCTTAATTGGGAATCTGGTGGCTGAATCTCAGGGGGTGCGTGGGGCCACGTTGGGCTTGCATGAACTGGTTTTACAGAGAGAAAAACCAGGCCTTGCTTTCGAACGTGACTGCTACGAACTCTAAAAAGCAGCGACTCCCTTACTAGTTGTGATTCACTGCTGTTGGAGCAGTGTATGGTGAAACTATCCCTTCCATGCACAGCTAGAGAGAGAATGCCTCTCCAGTGTCAGATGAGTGACGCTTGCTTGTGATTGCATATCTTTTGATGTGAATACATACAAGCAGCATGAAATCCCAGCTGCCACCTCTTGTATTAGATCTTGTTTTCTACTGTGCGGTACTTACTGTTCTGTAGCTTGGAAAATTAGGAGGAGATCTATGTTTGATTTTGTTCCGCTTCCAGATATGAGCTTGAAACGCATTTAAACCTTATGGAAGGAGGAATGTGACTATTTCACTCATTTCGGTTGTACTTTTCCTGCGGTAATAATCCATCTGTAAGATGTAAAGCAAAACCCAGATGAAACCAACCCCCTCTCTATACCTGGCATAAGTCTAGTGCGTGATCCCTCCCTAATGAAAAAGTGTTCTGATGGGTCTTGATTGTCTTATACAATTATTTTACTATCTCTTTTCTGAAGATACCAAGAACCAGCACCAGATTGGTCTAAACAAGGCTGATTACCTTTCTAAAGAGAGAGTTGAAAGAGTTTGTAGTATCATCTTGTTTGGAATATTGCAGTGAGCGAGCAGTTGTAAGTAATTTTGTGTCTTGACTAGTTCTGCTACTCCAGTGCTTAAAATGTAGATTTAAAATCCATTCTCACTGGCATTTAGTCTATTTGCCTAGTAAAGGCAGGGGAGGCCCCAACTTGAATTACATTTGAAAATACAGTGGGATATGGAGAATGGTGGATTATCCCCTTTTGACAAGGGAAAAAAGTATCATGAGACACATAGAAGTGATGAGCTTCTTGGCCCACACTTTATGCAACAAACCCGATATATCGGCTGTCTTTCTTTGCACCAAGATGCAAGTTCACAATTACAGGGACTGTGATCCCTTTCTTTTTGAATAGCTGTGCGTGGATCAGCATCCATGTACGTACAATCGTTGGCAGTGGCTGCGGACTGATGCCAGTGTGGAATATTAGGTGGTGGGCGTACGGCCTTGGCAGGGCTGCGTGATCTGGCTGTTGGCTGGAGATGTCAGCGGTTGCTGACACTGAAGCCTGTAACTCAGAAGCTCTCTTCCCGGATCTGCTTTTTGATCTGCTTGGTCCCTGTAAAGAGTAGTGGTGCTATTGGTCTTGGTAAGAATTAACAGTGGTAATTACTGAGCTCTTTGGGAGACTGTGTAGTAACTTTACAGCCTGCTTTAGCTTCTGTGTGCTGCTGCCTGGCAGCGCTACCCAAGCAGGCGTTTTGATAATGCTGGGCTGGCACCCAGCAGAGGGAGCAGAGAAATGAGGGACAGTTTGGGTGCTGTTCTGCCAATACCACCTAGAAGTTTGTGGAAGTGCTTTATATTTGAGGACAGGAGAGAAACTGCTGCATTTGTTCCCAGACTGCTGCCTGGAGTGAAGCAAGTCACCAGGGTGGCACTGTTCCAGCTGAAAACTCGATGTGTCCAAGACGTCATCATTTCTGCTAGAGTTGATTGGTTTTGATGTACGGGAGAGACGGGCTGTTCTTTTGAGTCCGAAGACCTGGGACACTGGATTGGGGTATATGACTGTGGTGGTGCTTATGGGATGTAATGGCTGTGCTGGATCTTGTGGCAGGAGAGATCCCATGGTACAAGGTGTCGGTGACATCCAGGGAGGAGTGGAGATGCTCGTCTGAGACAAAATGTTCAGTGCAACCTGCCATCCTGGTCCAGGGCCTGTGTGACAGCTGAAGTTGGTCTGGAATCGTGGAGTAGTCCAGCTGGCTCCATCTAGCACGTGGGGGCTTAGGGCAGCAGTGATTCCAAAGTGATCAGCCAGGGTAGCAGGCAGCTGAACAGTCAGCAGGTGAGGCAAAGACCCTCTGTCCTGTACCAGACAAGCCTTATGGGATACCTATGTAGCTATACTGAACTAGGAAGTGATGTATATCCTCTGTTACTGAGGCCATATGTCCTGGGAACCAGAAAGGCAGATTGAGTTCCTTCAAGGTCAGAGTGTTTTTAAGCTCAAGGCTTGCATGGGTTCTTAATTGCTGTCACCTTTCAAAATACTTTTAGCTTGAGACTGGTAACACCCCTGCTTACCTTAATAGCTGCTTTTCCTGTGTCAGCTGCAAAGTTTCTTTATCTTTCCAAGGATGGTTTGCTTTGCTTTCCTTATCTGGTTCTGTTCTGCTTTGGGAGTCTTAAATCACCCTGGCAGCTAATCTTCCTGTATTTCGGGTTCGGTTGTGAGTGATGTAAACTGTTGCTCGTGCCAGCGACTGGCCATTTGATCGACAGGAAAGAGAGGATCCTGCAGCGCTCCAAATGCGAAAACTTCAGTCACAGCAGCACGTGCTGGGAGTCAGCCCACGAGGCTCAATCATGTGGGTCAAGGTGGCATCAGTGGGAATAAGGGGTATGAGCCAGCCTTCCCCCTCCCTTGCCTGAGTCCTAGCAAGAGCGCATCTCTAGTGACCTGGTGGAGAGGGACCTACAGGACTCCTTGAGCACCTCTCACGTTTTGACACTCTCTGGGCAGCACCAAAGCTTGGCTGTAGCTACCTAAGCTAGTATGTGAGGTCTGAAAATCAGAGAGGGAGGTGATGCTATGCGGGAGAGCTGTGAGCATGACCGCAGAAGAACCGCAGAGTTGAGGGCTAGTCGTGGGGTAGAATAAAGCCCGCCTTCCCTGCCAGGTCTCAGTATTTGTTTATTGCCTTTTTCATTTGGATTTTCTTCTTGTTTTTTTTAAAGAACACGCAAAAATGATAGATCAATCTCACTTGCCCTAACTTGTTTAAAAAAAAAAAAAAAAAAGACATTTTCTCATTGTTTTTTGTACCCATCTACTGCAGATTCAGGTCTCGCTAAACATTAAAATGTAAGCAGTCTCTCTGAAAACCACCCTTCTCAACATCTTTTTCAATCCAGACTTGTTATAAGGCACTTCACTTGCATTAAACTTAAATTCATCGGTGTTGTATTCAAACCTGTTGCTTCTTCCTGTTATTTATTGGTAGTCATTATGACGAATAAGAAGGGAAAAGTGTTCTGTTCATGAAGGAAATGGCTCCCATATCGTTTGTCTGTCTTGTCTCTTCTTTTAATTGTGCCTCCCTTCTAGGTGCATGTCATGCTTTGTGAGAGCTGTGCACTATTTTCTTGGTAGATTGAGACTTATGAGTCAGAGGGGGAATGATCAGAGGAGAAAGATTTATCCCAGTTACTGTTCAAAGGCTGCATTCTCTCTCTCTTTGGGTATATGCACAGAGGTGCAGGAGGCAAGTGTTTTTTCAGGCGGTTGAAAGAGAAATGGACTTCTCTGTCTTTTGGGTTGGGGTTTTTTTTGGTGTCCCAGTCTTCTTGTTCTTCATAGGATAGATGTATTATTGATGGCAAGCAAAGCCAGAGATTCTGTCCCTGTAAATATCAGACACATGAAAAGACTCAAGTTGAGAAATTCAGATGGACTGTGGAGGCATGGAGGCAGCAGTGTTCTGGGATTACCATATTCCCCAGTGGATATCTGCAAGTGCTGCAGAAGAAAGAAACAACACGGAGAAAACGTAGGATGTGACTGATGCGCAGTTATCCCACGTGCTGCCGAGCAGAGAGAGTCTGTGACTTCTGTGTCCAGAGGGACTGTTTATTAAGGAGAAAATGTACAATTGTTTTGTGTCTCCTTCAAGTGGCTTGGATTACGTGGCTTTGCATACTCACACCAGCATAATTCCTCTGGGAATGTCCACCCAAGGAGAACCGATGTGGATGTGCAGAGCTCTGAGGTGTCCTGGGAGTTGTGGAGTGGCAGGGCTGCAAGGCAGCAGGAGCATTTCTTTGCTCCCGCAGAATGCAGAGGCTGAATGCAGAAACATAATAGCAAATTATAGATCTTTGTGGGTCCCGAGCAGTGTGAAAAATCTGCCCGTTGTCCTTTTAGGCAGTAGTGGGGTGGAGGAAGAGATCTCCATAGCCATACCTGGTCTATGGGTTTTTTTCCATGTGGGCAATGAAAGGATATGCCTTGGCATTTTTGAAATCGGCATTTTCTACTTGTGTGTTTTTCCATCCAGCCTGAATTTTCAGTGATATTAAAGCATCTTTTTACCTTCCCTGGTAATGGAAAAGAGTCTACACTGACACATATCGCATTGTGCCCACCTCAGGAACATTGCGCTCGGTGAAAGACCTGTGATGTAAATGAGCATCAGACTGGTGGATTTACAGGCGAGGGATGTTTTGGAGTTGCACATACAACTGGACTGCTGTAAAACTTAGAGATGTTTTAAAACTAAAAAAGTGTTTTTAAAACCTGAAATCAGTTGTTTGTTTTGAGTGGGCCCATGTTTAGAGATGGAAATACTAAGTAGAGTGTAAAACAGTTGGAATTACAGAAATGAAGGATCTCACCCAACTGGCTTACCAGTGGTGGAGATGTAAGGATAAAAATGAAACAAATTGCAGATTAACCTCTTAACACTTTGTTGTACGTGTGACAGACAAATCGCTGATCTACCTGGGCTGATTCCCATTTCTCTATGATTCATGTACAAAACCTCACACTCTGCAGAGTGTGTGAAAGATGGTCAGCCTTTCAAGCCGTATCACTGTGTAAGCTTTGTATTAATCACAGAGCAATAACTTGAAATAACATTCAGGGTAGGTGAAAACAGCATTGGACTCTAGCCTTTCTGTTGTCATCTTCACCTCTGGAAAGAAACTAAAACTATAAGGTGTGTTGCAGTGAAGCTTACAACTTGCAGTTGAGTGAGTAGGTGTATCCTTGTTTTCTCACGTTGAGATATGTTTCTTCAGCTATGACATAAATAACCGATCATTTGAAATGAACACATGCATATGTATTTTATAATCTGAGGTATGTAGTTACAGGACAGTAAGTTCCATGCTGGTGGATAGCAGTGTAAAGATAATATACAGCAGGTTTTTCCAATAGCTCAGCTAAGTTTATGACTAGAAAACTTGCTTCCAACAATTACGAACTGAGATTCAGAAGAAAAAAAGCCATCAGTACAGTGTGAAGTATTTTCAATGCTAAACTGTGTGCATGTGTTTTTCCTTTGGAGGCAGGGCTACAAACCATGCAGAAACACACAAGCATACTTGAAGAGCTGCTGACATTTACTACTCCCTGGTAATTTCTTCTGGAGAAACAAACAAATCCCCCATCAAGCCAAAACACACCCTAAGGGGCAAGACACTTGTATTTGTCAAGTATGTCCAAGTGGAGAAGGACTGTTAAGTACTCAGCTCAAAGGAGTCCTCTTAGCTGCAGATTTTTGAAAACAGTTAATAAAAGCGGCAGCTCTTGCTCTTGAGAAGAGTACTGTCCAGTTTCAGAAGGCAAATCCTCTTCCGCTTTCTCCCTTCTCACCCAGTAAATTCACTGTATCGCGTGCATCTTAGTCCTGTGTTTGTCTACGCTGTGGATAGAGGATGCAGCACCCATCCTGGATGCACCAAATGAGACTGTTTTACCCACCTCGTTAGCCTTTGCACAGGCATTGTCTCAGGAATGCCAGATTCTGTATGTGCGGGTACCTGTGGGAATCCTACGTATACCTAAGGGTTGACCAGTTGATGTTGCCAATGAGACGGTATTCAAAGCAAGCTGTGATGAAAATAGCCCTACTAAGATAAGTTGCTTTAAATGAGTATGCCTGTATGAACGAGTGAATATTGATAAGCAATGCAGGTAATGAAGAAAGTGTATAAGAAAGGTCTCTGTGCATACAGGGTGCCTGGCACAGGATGCACGTTAGGCACCTATCCATCAGGTAATTTTAGCAGAGCTTGAACTGAAGCAGACTCTTTTTATTTTCTTTGAAACACTGAGCTTTATTTTTGTTAATACATCTGCCAAGGTTTTGATTAATTTTAGAAGTCCTGATCTCTAACTTGCCTAGTTTCTCAAGCTAAGGAGAACAAGCTTAATCTATGAATATTTACCTTCTGCAACGTGGTAATACTTTCTACATCAGCTTTTATGGTATGCAATTTAATTATGGAACAGCTGCATAACAGCTTGACTTAAAATCAGTTTTACATAAAGAGGACAACTTTAGGAATACAGATACGTAGAGCGTATCAATGATGTTTTGCTAACTGAAGGGGACGTGCAAGAGCATGCTGTGAAATATCATTCACAAAGATATTTCTAAGTGTACTAAGGCGAAATCGTACTGTACTCTGTGAGCACCCTCAAGTAGGATCCATGGTTCTAGTGCGAGGCAGAGGGGCATATGTGTAAAAGCGATGAAACCGTACCCCAAGAAGTTATAAATAATAGGGAAGTTTGGTTAATTGGTGTAAACGGTGAATATTGGCAAACATAACTGCAATACTCTTTCTTGGGAAATGGAGAATGAAAGTAGCTCTGGTGCGATTTCGTTGCGAGTTTCTTTGACCTGTGAATCAGCCTGTTGAGCCACAAGACAGCTCTGGAGTAAGTTCTTGGAATTAAGTTTTTTCAGTTTTTCCCTGGTCCTGTTCAGAGCAGAAGGGATGAGATATATACATAGGTATTTATGTTACAGTTTTGATAACAGACTCAAGATTTAAATGCATTTTAAAACATTTGGTCTCGTGGGGAGCAAAGCTTGGGTCAGTTAATGGGTTCTTGGGTTAGATGATGTCTGTCTGGCATTTGATAGCATTACTTGAAAACCAAATGCATGATTTATTTATCCGCTTTAGAGAAGGAGACATATAGGAACATAGGAAGGCCGAGAATGACATGGACTGCGAAGTATTTTATTTGGGCTTTTGTCCAAAAAACCCCCTGCCTTTTCAGCAAACTGGTAAGATGTAAGGGCTCAAAAAATCATCGGCAGAGTAAGTCGACCAGACTGAGTGGAATTCTACCAACGATGCGTTCTGTGGTAACTCTAGTAATATAAGAGGTAGTTGTACCCATTTAGCAGTGCTCTTTTTATTTCTTTAAAAAGATGCTGTTGCCTCGTAATGGGAGGAATCCAAGTCCCATAATGGCCCAACATTCCGAAAGTCGACAGTGGGGAAGATCTGCTAGTGCAAGTAATTAATCAACAGGCAATACCTGGTGAGGGTGTGTTGGTACGGCTGGTGGAAAGCGCTCTCTCTGTGTGCAGTGGACAGTCTGAGCAGTACCCCGCTTCTTTGGAGGCAGAGAGTTACACTGTCGCTCTTGGCATCTGTTTTGTCTGGGATGTTTTTAGAGGCAACGCGTCTCAAAGTGTACTGCCCTGCTTGCACGTGCTGGAGAGGTAGCTTATGGCTGTTGCTTCCTTGGTAAGGAGAAGGAGGCAGCAGTGCTGTGCGTGGGGTAGGTGTGTAAGCAGGGGGTGAGGTGGCAGCAGGGCTCCTGCCTGCGTACTCCAGCCCCAAGTGTAGCCCTGGCCACAGGTGTCCAGATGTAAGTGTGGGGGCACAGCACGGAGGGCAAGGCCTTGCCCCTGTTGCCCCGAGCTCCTGATGCACCACTGCCTCGGCAGCCTCTGCTGCTCGCTCAGAGCCCTTCTGCAAACCCCACGTCTCCCCCACGTCCTGTCCCAGACTGCTTCCCACAGGGAGAATCTTCCCGCCCCGCTCCTTCCAGAAGGTGGAAGGGGAGTGATAACGGAGACTATAGTCGCTAATACAGACTTGCCCAGTGAGTCGTCATCGCAGGCGTCTTTGCGCCTCGCCCTGTTTGGCAGCCCCTCGCTGCAGAGCCCCTCGCCCTGCTGCAGAGCCCCTCTTCTGCCCCCTCCCAGGCCCCCGCGCCTTCCAGCTCAAGAATCCTGTCTTCTCTTCCAGCCCCAGCTCCTGGCACCGATTTCCAACACTCATCTACCAGCTGTACTTAGAAAAATGTCATTCAGAAAAGAGCCCCGCAGCTTAAAAAAGAGGACAAGGCTGAGAAAGATGGACCCATTGTAGACTTTGTCAGGCCCTTTATTTATCCTGTGATTAAGGTTGGGGTGACAGAGGTGTCGAACTCTGCAGAAGAACATTGCTGCTGTGGCAGAAGGTGCTTCAGAGGTAGGAGACAGCTGGAGCCCGCACGGGCAGCGTTTGGAGGGGGCCAAGGGAAAAGGTGCTGGGGAAAGAAGGATGTGTTTCTGCATATGGTGACCTCTGTGGGATTGTGCTTGTTGTCACAGGGTCATTTACTGTGTTGTTTCAAGGATGGGGTCTTCGTGCTTTTAGTCGGTTAGGAAACCAGCGGTACTTGGGCTTACATTTCACCTCTTGTTTTTTCTTTCATACTGTCTGCGCAGAGAAAGCGCAGGCTGGATTTAAACTGGGGCTGCTGTTTTCTTCTCCTGGAGATTGGTGAAACTTTCCTTGAACAGAGAGCAAAAGGAATTTGTTGGAGCTTTTGCAATAGCAGTGATGCGTCAAGGTTAGAAAAAGTCTAACCATGCATGAGGCTCCAGGGTCTGGTGGTACAGGAGAAAAAAGTTTGCCTGAAAATCAAAACTGTTGTCTCTAGAGTGCAGGAATGCATTTTCCTTTTGACTGTCGTGGGAAATGCAAAGCCAGGAACTGGCCCAGCAGTAAACTGATTTGGGGCTTGATTTCTTCACCCTTACACTGAGCACCTTATTTCAGAGGGCCTATTCGTGAAAGCAGCAGTAGTGCTCAAGGAGGAGGATGCTGTTCTGTTCAGTAGAGGGGGCAGAACCATCCCTTCTGAGGCTGCTTGAGCTACTGCTTGCTTTGGAAAGCAGCACAGCAACCTTCCTTCCCCTCTGCTCTTTTCTTTGTGGGATTTATTTATTAGAAGTGAACCGAAGGATGTGCTGTGAACACCAGATTAACATGGCTATGCAAACGAAGACCCCTGGTATTTGATAACTTACTGAGTGAGTGTGATTGCCTGGTCACCAGCTGTTAGAGTGAATCCTGGCGGAGAACAGGCAAAGGGGAAAGTCATCACTAGATTAAATAAGAAAAAAGCAAATAAAACCATCAATAACTCGCTAACAAAATACTTACCTCCCTGTCATCCTCAGGAATCCATTTCTTGTAGTTCTGCAATTCCCTGTTTTCTCTAGCTGAAGAAATGGTGTCATTATATTAAAAAAAAAATGCTGAAAGGATATATCCATTAAATAAAATTTACATAGAATGTCTTCGTATATAATGTTTTTTTTACCCAGGAAGATGAAAGGTACCTTCTTCTAAAACAGCATGGTTGTAGCTTAGTTCATGTATTCCTAAATACAGCTAAGTAAGCTGTCAACTTAAAGATTTGTCTAAGTTAATAGCTTTTCTCTTAAATACAGCCTGTTAATGTTAGCATGAACGAACGGAAGGAGATAAAGAACGCTGCGCGCAACTGAAATTCCGGGGTTGATTTTCCGATAGGCAGAGTGAATTTGCTAAAATTAGAAATATTCCCACATACTTGAGTTAGCGTCTTCCTTTTTACTTGGGTGTCACTTGCTACATTAACAGTAGAGTGGTAATGATAGGTGTTTTCTGCCTGTGGGACATGAATGCTGGAAGAATGGGTGGAGGAATCTGGATCCATTCCTGAGATGACAGTACAAAAACCCTTTGCGTAAATTTATCCTTTTAAACCCAAAGGGTCTCAGTTTTGAAGCCTACCTTGTGGTATAGTCTGCTAAATATAATAGTGATGAAAATGCAAGAAAGGAAAACTTTACTCCAGTAGGCACTTTTAAATGACATGTTGTTACTTTGTAGAAGTGAACTCATGCCTTAGTTGTTGTCTAGCTGGTCAAAGCTACACCCACAGTCGCCTGTACCTCCTTTTCTGTGTCTTTCTATGAGGTCGTGATGGTATAATACAACACAGATCTGTGTTGCATCTCAGCGCCATCTTCCCTAGCCAACTTGCCAAACTAACACAACAAAGACGTGGTCTGAGGCATCACATGTTTGCTTGAGATTCCTCCAGTACTTAGGCAAGCCGGGAGGACGTTTGAAAGAGACAAACTGACGTTTCTAGCTCTGAATTTTTGGCTTGGCATTATTTACAATTCAGTATTAAAAAATGCTTGTAGGCTGTCATACATCAAGAAATGTTGGTATAATTTCAAAACAGGGGACTGACCAGAGGGCAGAGCAGAAATTTCAGTTGGTCGGTATGACTTCCTTAATGGCTTCCTTTAGTGAAGTTCAAAGCAGCTAAAGGACTGGGACAAACGTATGATCTGCTGAAGCTCTTCCTGTGCATTTTGAAGGTCTGAGGACACTGTATGAGATGCAAACTACTACTAGATGCAAACTACTCGCTAGCTTTTGTCCCAAGCCTCAGCTGCTTTCCACTGAAGGAACCTGCAGCAAGGCAGTAGGAGACTGCAGCACTGGCAACATTAGGTGAACTCCCATGGTGGGGGCATGAAGCCAGCAGAAACATCTGCAGGATGGAGGGGGCTAAAAACCTGCACAGGACTGAATCCAAGACCTTTTTCTCCGTGGCAGACCTTGTTTATTAGGGTCTGGTGGTTTTGAGAAGGAGCAGCAGGTATTCCTTGTCTGGACCTCTCAGAGCCAGCAAGATGGATCATGCTGGATGGAGCAAGGACATTTGGTTTCCCTGAGGCGCTGACATCTCCAAGGTGGTGATACGAGGCATCAGGAATGGAAACCCACTTCTTTAGGAGAAGGAAAAGCCTGTGAGCTCAGCCTCTACAATAATTCCCCTGGCTGTGTGTCTGGCCCTGAGCGCCAGGAGCCCTTTCCAGCTCTGCTTTGCATTTTGCAAGTTGTTTCTAGAAGTGACCACTTTTCATGGGCGTGTCGCAGTGTGATGAATGACTGAGGATGATCAGCGAGGAGAACTGTCTCCACCAAGGCTCTGTGAGTCAGCTACCCCATGTCTAGCTGCTACTTTTCTGCCTTAAAAGCCTCAGTATTCTCCACTCGGCTCACCTTCCTGCTGTTTCCTGGTCTCCAGATCCATTAGTCTGTCTGGGCTGGTACCCATTAAACTGCTGAACATGGGCTGCTCCAAGCAATCTAATCAGTGCTGCAGCTCTTGAAGGCAGAAACAGTAAGAAACTGAGTCACCAGAGCAGGCAGTCTGGCCCTTGGATTAAGAGAGAAGTTTTGTGAGGGCTTGTCATTGTTTGTGGAGAACCACGGAAGCTGCTGTGGACAGTATTTGATTGCCGTGACAGTGGTTATTAATAAATACTTTGCTAATGCAAACCAGCAGTATTCCTAGAGCCAATAGTCTTGAGTTTTGCAAGGTTTCCAG
The DNA here is from genome assembly GCF_947461875.1 of Haliaeetus albicilla. Lineage (NCBI taxonomy): Eukaryota > Metazoa > Chordata > Aves > Accipitriformes > Accipitridae > Haliaeetus > Haliaeetus albicilla. Next base: position 344,751 of record NW_027212466.1, on the reverse strand, counting down.
CAGCAGTGGTCTCTGTGCCACTTCCCAAATGCAGAGAGGCTTGTGCAACAGGGCAGTATTGTTACCTTACAGCCCCAAGTGAGGAAACCGAGGCACAGGCTTTCAAAGCATTTGGTGCAAGGTTGCTCAGGCAGTCTGTGATAAGACATTGCCTAAGGCAAGTAGATCTGCACGTGTGCTAGGAGGACCATCGCTTGACTGAGCTGCATTTTACACTGGTACCTGTATTTTTTTTCTTGTACAATTTACAACGAGCATTGTAAAGAGTATGTTTAGTGCAAGCCCTTTACCATCAAGTACAGGATTAAAAAGACATCTGGAAAATGTTTAGCTCCTTAAGCCTGTATTGGAGTAGAGCTTTGGGAATGCTTTGTTGAATGCAATACTGACTTTGTCAGTAAAGCTGCTTGGGGTTTGTCCCTCAGATAGTTCTGAGCCCTCTTTGTCAATCAGTGTTACTCCTTTCAAGACTGTGGTGAGAAAGCTTGAATGCTTTTTGACTGAGGACAAATTTGGCCAGAGCCGCCTTTGGTACATAATAGCGTGTGCATGGTTGCATAGTCACAGCCTTTTCTTGTAGAAGTTTGTTTCTATGCATTCAGGGTAGGCACATGCATATTCTGAGTGTTATACCCTTAGTGAGAATCAGCCATTGAAAACGTTTCCTCAAATGTAGCATTTTTCCTATTCATTTCCATAAGAATAAAGTACTGAGACTTCAACTGGACAAAATGAGCAAAATAGCTCACTTCAGGAGATGTTAGTGTTGGTTCCTAGCATAGGGACTGAGTGATCTAAAATGGCCTTTTTGCTGTCCCTTTCCCATGAGTGCAAGGGGGTGTGAGTCCTTCGCTAGGGTACAGCTCTAAGGTGGACACTGATTTGGAGCAAAGGCACATCTAACAAAGTATCGGACAAAATGATGTAATGTTCTCTGAGGCAAGAAAGGTAAAACCGTGAAGTAATTATGGTAAAGAGGAAATGAAGATATTTGCCAGATGGATCAATGCAAGGCTTGGAAGTATCTAAATGTAAAGTCAGCCAGAGTCTCTCTCAGCCATCAGTAGCAAAGATACCGTAAAACTGCCTGCCCGTGGGACTGTGCCAGATACCATGTTTACACGTGAATCATCTGCGGGACATTGGTTAGAAAAAAAATAAAACCAAAGCTGTGACATTGGCCACAGGATGAGTTATTATTCAGCATATGACAGTAATAAACCATGAAATTCCCTTCAGGTTTCCCTCTTCTCCAATTGCTTTTCCTGACCCTGTTCCCTGACAGCCTGCTCTCTCCACCTAATTGTTCCTTTCCCTAATTCTGCAGGGGTTACTAAAAGGCATGGGCAAGTTATCTTAGAATTTATTTTCCAGTTTGGTAACTAGTAACTTTTTCTCAGTGGTAGGTTCTAGGTGTGAGAATGTGATGACTCCCTGGCCTCCTGGCCTCTGCTCTTAGGGAAATGCATATTCTACCATGAGAGAAAACATCTGGAAGTGTAAGGAGAAATATTAAAATCCCTAATGAGTCAGCCAAGCAGCACAGCCAGGTCTATAAAAAAGACTGTGAGTCCACAAGGGATCTTTGTTTGAGGGGACCTGCAAGAAACCCCGTTCTAAAGCCCTAGCAGAGCCATAAGATTCACAGTAGCGACCACCTTTGCGTGACTGTATTTTTGTTGCCCCAAACAGTGATCTCAAAGAGGATGAATGAGAAACCCAAGCTCAGTTTTTCACTCTGCCACAGATCTCCTGGGTGATTGTGCCAACTGGCTTTGGTTGGAATTCATTTCACCTCGCGTGAAGAAGCAAATTGTCTACGCTTTCTTCTTACTTAAGGGAGCAAGGCAGTACCTCCAAAGGACAATTCATTCCACTTACCTGAAGGTGAGGAGAGTTATGCTCTGGAGGTGCTGATCTCCATCCAGGCTCTACAGCAAAACCAGCTGAACTGGCTTGCACTCGGGGACAACCTCTTGCGCATACAATCTGCCTTTCTGCGGTCCCTCGATTGCCACAGTCATGTTGCTTTCAATTCTGAAGCCCAACCTGGATGCTCTTCCCTGAGGAGTAACATGCTCCAGTGCCTCCTGTGCTGAATGTAGAGTGTCCCTGTGAATCGCAAGGTTTACTAGAGACATATTTGGAAGGAGTCAGGCCCTGTCCGTCTCAAGACCTGACCCAGACTGCTAGGCAAGTGTTAAAAAAGAGAGTACTGGAAGGGCATGAAAATACATGAGTAAGCGATGGAATAGTTTGCATTTTTTTTGCTCTAAGAGGGAGAGAGATGATGTAGCAGATAAAAAGAAAAAAAAAGCCCAAACAAACCAACATAAACCAAACCAAACCGCCCCAATGTTTTAACTTATGTACAGAGCAAACTGGATGTGAAGTCCTTGAGGTGCACCAGCACTGTCAGTTTTGTGTGTTCCCTGGTTTGCTGCAAGCCCTGGGCTCCAGTAACCTGTGCTGGACACCTGCCAGTCTGCTCCATGGCTCCACGAGGGAGCGAAGCAGACAGTGCTGTGTATTAGAAACCAAGGTGTAGAAAAGTAGCTGACAGCATGGCTTGCTCCCTGCTGGCTGTGGGTTTAAGCCCTTAAAGCCAGAGGAGCTCAGGAGCTCCCAGAGGTATTTTTTCCTGCAGAACTGGTTTTCACGGTGTCGCAGTGGAGACGGACACGACAAGTAATAGATCATGCAAAATGGCTACTTTATTGTTCTAACACAGCTTTTTATACCCTTCTTTAGAGTATGTGTTAGTATATGATTGGTTTGGTTAGTAACTAACAATTCATGATTGGTGAGTTCGTTAGGACGGTTCTTCTTATCACTATCTTGTTTTTGTACTGGTCTTCTCGGATCTTTCCAGACTCTTCAAGGATATACTACAAGCTGCTCAAGGTTGCGCTGTTCTCGAACTGTCAGGAATTCCGTAGACTCGTTGCATGCCCCGACATCACAGCAAAGCTCCACTTCCATGTTTCATTCCTACCATTGAGATGAAGCTTTTTTCTCCCCTGTCTCATGAACTAGGGGTGGGATGCCGCTTCCCTGCATGTTGGCAAACACCGCTCGCATTTGAACGCTCTCATACTTCTTGTCTGATCAAGCAGATTCAGGAAGCAGGTAGGAGAGATGAGCCCGTGGCTTGTATCCTACGAAAGAGAGTAGGGATGCAAGCTGGGGGTAATCAAGCTCGCTCTATTTTTATTTATTTATTGATTGATTACACAAGGCCTTTGCTGTTCTGGATTCCAAAACTAGCAATAGTGAAGTGCGTGTGGGAGATAAACAGGATGGTTGTCTATGTGGTATTGGGTCAGGAAAGCAATTGCTTTGCAGTGTTGTGGAAGGTGAGCAGTCAGACCCAGCCCTGAGCCTTCTCTTCTCCCCGCTGCACAGTGGCAGTTCCTTCCGCCTGCCCTGGTGTGCCATGTGCCCCGGCCCCTCACCATCTCGAAGGCGCTGAGCTGGGCCCGCACCGCGTTTGTCAGTGTCTTTCTGTCCTGGGGAGACCAGAACGGGACACGGGAGTCCGCATGGAGTCTCAAAAGTGCCAAATAAGAGAGGAGAGCGTTTTTTGTTTTTTTAAAGTGGGTTTGATTGGGTTTTATTGTTTTCTGCTTGGGTTTTATTGTTTTCTTATTGGTGTTTTTAATTGTTTATTGCCCAATCTTGCCAAAAGTTCTTCCCACCAGAGCTCGAGGCTTGTGCTTCTCTAAAGAGCTGTCTCTCCATCTTGAATGTTTCCAGGGATGGGGCATCTACCTTCTTTGATGACCTGTTGCTATACTCTGCGCACTGCGCACCCCCCAGTGGCTTTGATATCCTCAGAGTGGCAAAATGCCACCTGCAGGCCCCAGTAACCTGGGTGGCACTCCAGGGGAGTCCAAGAGTGGTGTCTGGCGGCATCTGGTGATGTCCAGCGGTGTCTGGTGGCCTCTGGCGACCTCCAGCTGTCTCCGATGGTCCCCACTGGTCTCTGCTCATCTCCAGTGGTCTCTGACGGTCTCCGGTGGTGTCCAGCAGTCTCCAGTGGGCTCCAAGGGATTCGTCCTGGTGCTGTGGTGCTGCCGGCCAGAAGATGGCAGCCCTTCTGCTCACCTCTTCCCCAGGGCTGAGGGCGGAGGAGATGGCCCCCCTCGATGAGGGGCAAGGGTGGGAAAGCAGGGCTCATCTGCGGCTGTCAAGCCGGGTGATCTTCCTGATGAGCCTGCCGAGCGGACGCATGTGGCTGTGGATGGCCCACTTATGGCTGGCGTCGGCTGCGGGGGTGGTGCCGCTTGTTGGGAGCTGGCTGTTTAGAGGGTCCCTGAGAGCCCCCGGTGGTCCTGCGGCGCTTTGGGCACCATGGTGCCGGAGGAACCCCGGGCACGGTGGTGTAGTGCCCCGTCAGCCCTGCGCAAGGTGGATGTAGCTCCACTGATTCTTCCTGCTCTTGAGGTGGATCCACCTCCACTGATTCTTCCTGCTCTTGAGGTGGATCCACCTCCACGGGCTCGTCGCCATTCTGTGGCGGGTCGACCTCCGTGGACTCGACTCGCCTGCCGTAGGTAGGTGTTGCTCCTCCCATCAGCCTGCTTGTGGTTTTTTTTGGGCTGTGGAGGCATCCTCAGTGGCTCCAAGAACCTCTTCTGTCTCTTCCCACTGACCGTGGGCTCTCGCCTCACTTCGCCGGGTCCTCCTCTACCAAGCACGCTTGGTGTCAGAGTCTCTAGCTGCAGAGCGAGCTGTGGGCCGGCCGCAGGGGTGCCAGCTTGTGTAACGGAAGGCTGGTGACGTCACCACTGGAAGTTGCTGTGGCTGGTATGGTGGCCCATGTTGCCCCATTCCGGGTGGCCATTTTGCTTGCCAGAGAGAAAGGCTGCCCCTCGGGCGCCGGGACTGCCCTCCAGCTGCCCTTGTGTGCCCTGGGCTCCAGCCCCCTCCTCGTGCCAGGCCCGGAGTCCCCTCAACAGGACAGTGGCCGCAGTGTCCCGGGAGGGTCGGGGAGTCTCCGTTAGCCTCCAACCGCTCGGCTCCCTGCAAGTGGCGTTGTCCCCGCACCTGACAGCAGCAGAGAGGGGCAGAGGGGAGGAGAGGGCCTGGCGTCCTCCGGGCTGCTGCGCAGGGGTGACAGGAGGAGTCCACTGTAGGGCCACCGAGGGAGGTCGTTGGGGCCTGGAGGTGGGGTTTTCAGTCTGAGGACGGGGAGGCCCGTGGGAGCTTGCTGTCGCCGGCTACTTCTGGCCTCAGCTACCAAATGGGTGGTTGAAGATGAAGCCAGAGCTGCCCTGGCGTTGCTCAAAGAATAGCTGCAGATGGGTCGTGCCTCTAGACAAGCACGCAGGACCGATTTGATCTCGGCTATGGGCTCTTCAGGGGAGTGCTTAGGGTGAAGGGTGTGTAGGTGCTTCTCTCCCATCAGGTGATTGCCATGTACAGTGTAAAAGCTGCGGGGAGTACCACATCAGTTAAGGAGTAAATAAAGGGAGGTGTTTTTCCTTCCTCCACAGTGACTCAATGAGAAGCAGTCTGCAAACAGAAACCTTGCTGACTGTGGCTGGAAGAAGGAAACTGAAGCTGGCTGTGAAGGTGTTTCTGGTGACGGCTTGCTGTGCCTGTGCTGCCACGGTGACAGCACATCCCAACGTGCCCCTTTGTCCTGTGTCATTCCAGTCCTCTGCTTTCATGGCCTGTATAGATACAGAAGGCAATGCTGACTTCTAACGTGTGCGCTGGTGTCATGGGGGAAGGTGTCATCTCTCCGCTATTTACTAGTTTCCTTTCTCCCTTTGGCTCGTGCTTCTTCTCTCAAGACCACTGTGCAGACCGCATCTGTAGAGGATTGTTTGTGTTTTCTTTGGGTTAGATTTTTGCTAGCTTTTAGGTGAGAGAGAGAGGTGGCGCAGGTGGGGAGGAGGTGCTGATGAGCACTGTCATTTTCCTGTAATGAAAACCATTCTGGATGATGGAGATGTCAGGACACCTTTTCTATCTTCCTGCCATACTTGTTGCCATGATGCCGCGTGAGCAGGAACAAAGTAGGAGATAGGTTTAGGCAGTAGTGGCCAGAGGGCAGCTTGTCTCTAGGATATTTCCTTGGCCTGAGTTGATAGGCAAGTAATCTTTATTGGAAAATGTTCTGCTATGAGTGTGCTTGTGAATACTTAGCCCGGTGCAACTGTGACTCCTGGGAGGAGATTAACTCAAGGGCGTGCCTGCCTCTATCAGCTTGATAATAGCTGATAGATGATAGAGATAAAACCTCCTTTGTTTTTCCTCAGATTGCATTATTTCTTCTTTTCTTGGGTACACTTTTAGGTTACGTATGTTATAAAGACTTGGATAATTTTTCTTGAGTCAAGTTATTTAATGAATCACTCAGGACAATTACTATTTGAGTGAATTGACTTTGGTTCTTCATGAACTTCTTCCTGAATACAAAACTGGGTTTGCATCATTGGGAATAAAGGAGAAGAAGGTACTGCGGAACTACCAGGGGGTTCTCTGACTTTATAGTCCCACAGGGAACACTGGAAGTGAAAGCTGAATTTGCCTGCCTCTTCACTGTATGTCAATACTAATACTCTCGATAAAGCCTATGTATTCAGTGCTACATTTTTGCACAGTTTCACAGCAATGTGCAGACATTTGAAAGTAGTACAGGCTCTTCTCTTAACTCATTTCCTCTTTGAGAAGGTACAATATATTTTCTAAAAGGGAGAGAAGATGAAACTATTTCAGTTGACTTGCTTAGACTATGTTCCTTAGGGAGCTACCGCGGAACCGATTCTTGATGTGTGCACTGTGTTGCTCCCTGGAGGTTCACCTTCCCTTCAGGGGCGGCGGGGGGACGTGTGTCATACCGACAAGTCACCTCCAGCAATCATTCCACGGGCTGTGGCTGTGCCCAGGAGGCCCGGGGGTCTCTCCCTGCCCTTGGCGGCCATGCCCTGGGCCCAGCTGCTGGGTGTCCCTGGCGCCTGCTCTGCCACTCGGCTCGCAAGGAGAAGCCTGGTGCTGTTCCTCTTCTCTCGGGCCATGGCAGGAACCAAGTGTGCAGCGCAGAGACCGCCCCTATTAGCCGTCCCCTCTCTGCGCCAGAGCTAAAGCCTCTGCAGCCCCGCAGCCAGGAGGAGCAGGGACTTGATGTGGCTGGACACAACCCCTTTTCGTGGGGCGTAAGGGGGGTGATTTCGGCAGCCGCAGCCTGGAGGCAAGCCAAAGTGTAACCAGAGCCATAGGTTGGGATGGTGGGTGCCAAGAGCCCGCCACAGAAGTAAGCCAGGCTTTGAGGAACAAGTGCGCGGAGGTGACCCCGGTGTGGTGGAAGGAAAGGTTGGTCATATTCAGACGTGGACCATTTGGATCCGTGACCAAAGCCCAGCCAGGCAAAGGACAGACAGCTCTTCCAAACTGTCAAAATAGCCCATTGCTGCTATTGCCGTCACATCCCCTTGTCCCACTGAAACCCAGCTGCGCAGCCTTTCTATTAAACACACGCGTTGGCCGTGTTTATATGGGATACCAAAGGCGCTTCAGCCATGGGTGAAACTTCCACAGCTCACCTGTGACTTGAACCTTTCTGAGAGTTCTTTGCCTACCTCGGTTTGTGGGAAGATGTTCGGATCTTGCCTCAAACCCTGGCAAGTCTCCTTTTCCTTTAGGATTTAGTATTTTGAGTACTGAGAGATTAAGAGAGGTAGTCTCCTTGCCATTTTGTGCGTTGGTGCCAAAATGGATCTGTACCTTCAGACTATGTAAATAAGGGCATGTAGGCCACAGACATTCCTTTGGTTGTGGTGATGCCAGAGGTGAAAGACAGGGGTTTGGTTCCCTCTGCAGGAACTCTGCAGAGATGTAGAGAGCATGCACGGTTTCCTCACCGTTCCTTACCAAGGCACCAAGGGACACTTGCTACCACGCTGTCAGGGGAGGTTCGGACTTGACATGAGGAGACATTTCTTTGCCAAGAGGGTGGTCACACCCTGAAACAGGCTTCCTGGAGAGGTGGTGGATGCCCCGTGCCTGTCAGTGTTGAAGAGGCATTTGGACAATGCCCTTAATACCATGCTTGAACTTTTGGTCAGCCATGAAGCGGTCAGGCAGGAGGACTAGTAGGAACTTGTAGGTCCCTTCCAGCTGAACTATTCTATTCTCATTCAGAATGTGAATAGAGAAGAAGAAATAGTTTTTCCCACTTTGTTGGAATTTGACAGAAAGTAAATTAAAGATGCCTTGTCCAAAGTTGCACAGCAGTTTAGCAATTGCATTTCAAAACGGTGTTTTGGCAGTTGAAGAAATGACACTGCCAATAGAGCTGTTTAGGAAAAAAAAGGAGTAGTTTTGCAGAGGATGTGTGAAGGCCTCTAGAAAAACATCTTTAAAGAGCCTGTGGATGTTTCCCATGGAAAGCACTGATTTTGTTTGAAAGCTAAGGCTCTTTCAGCTTGGGCATCTTTTAGTTTTAGAGCAAAAACTTAGTATTTCTCAGAGGAAACAGGAACTCGTACAAATTGAGCTGAATCCTCAGCTTCCTATTTAAAAATGTCTTTAAGGGAAGCGTACCATCAGGCCACAACTGTGCAATGGCATTAGTCCCGAAGTTAATCCCAATGGCATTAGTCCCTAAATTAATCCCAGATGCATACCAGTTCACAAGGAAGCCACCTACTTGGTTGTCTGATTCATGAAATCTCCCCTGGCATGTAAGGCTCACATTGAATCCCATCCTACCATCACCTTTAACACACTTGTTTTACCCACACTTTTATGCTTCATAAAATGAGCTTCCATAAGTGTTAGCAACTCCAAGTCAGCACCCATTCTTTTGATAAAAATAACCTGCTACGAGTGTCTGAGCAATCATAGTTAAATTATACCACCACTTCCATACAGTTCTGTAACAATATTCCTCTAGTGGTTCTGATACAACAGAGCTTCTCTATCTAATAGTTAATGGTAACACACTTTGATAAGTAAGGAACACATAGATCAATATACTTTTCCAGGGGAAAATATTTTAAAGACTGTACATTAGTATAAATCAGAAGGCAAAACCCCTCAAAGTCTGGAGGAAGATGCAAAAGTGCTTCTTTGCAAGAGGGTTTTTGTCCACTCTTGCTTAAGTCAACTGAAGGGAAGATCTGAATAAAGCCACGGTGCCTTCTCCCACCCGACTCTGGCCATTCACCGAGATCCAGTGCTTAGCGCTGTTCCCAAACAGTTTCCACTGAGACCGGATGAACTGTCAGATGCTACCATGATTTATAAACTTAAGCTCCCAGTCTCTCCTGCCATTTCCACATCCACTTCTTCCCTTTCTGATAAGGCATGAATCATCATCAGAAATCCCTCTCCAGCCCATTAACAACCTAAACATTGCACAGGCTCATAGAAGTACACAGGTGACTATCGTTACATCTGCCTCTGTATTAGAGGGATCAGCACTGTAAAAATACCTGCAGTCAGCAAATATTCGTGTTGCATTTATGAGCATTTTCATTCCAGTACACACATTATGAAACAATATTATGGTGGTAGGAAGGCTAGGTAGGTATTCCAGCAAGGAAGACTGCTTTGCTGCTATATTAATACCTTATATTATAGTGCAATAATCCTGTGCTCTACAGAGTCTCAGACTGGTTCATTGGAGTGGGGCGGGGGGGAAGTGTATGGCTTTAAACAGCTTGCAGTATTGGGTCAAAAAAGGCACAGATGTTGCAGCAAATCCTTGAAACAACATAAACTCACCATGCTCATCTGAGCCTATCCAAAAAAGTATTCACCGTGGCCAGACCAAGGGTTCTGTGCTGTGCCTGGCTAATTCAACAGCAGGGCACCCTGCGTGGGAGAACCACTAATCCTGAAACGTAGCATTAAAGAAGACGAGACCAAGGCTACAGAGACTTTTGTGAAACTGAGCATAAGAAAAGAATCATACCTTCCTGAGCCTCAAAAGAATTTCTACAAAATCTTAGATATTTCTGCGATGACTTCAGGAGATAATCTTACAGCAAGTGACTCCTAACAGAATTTTCAGATGCCTTTAGGAATAAGGAAGGACTCTAGTAATCTCTCACCCTCATAGGCAGTCTCAAGAAAGCATATGCCTGAGAAACAGAGGAAAACCAGAGTGAGGAGATGGGGAAGTCGAGAACGTTATTCGCAGTAGCTGCTCTCATTTGACCAGATCAAGACTGGCACAGTGTTAGCAGAGGTACGGAATAGATGTGAAAGCCTCAGACGTTTCTGACCAGCGGGTAACACTGTGGGATGTAAATGGTAAGACTGCATGCATTTTTTTTTCGCAACACAGTAAAAAGTGAAGTTAAAAATACCAAATCCACCAGACCAAAAAGCTTCCCATCCTCCTCAAGTTATGAGAGGAAAAAATCCTCTCAGGAGATTGAAAGAGAGGTACTCCATAAACACGCACATCTGTGGTTCCCAAGCCCATCGTTCAAAACTTCTGTCATCAGTTTATTTTCTCCCATGGGTCTTCTCCAGTTCAGTAGCTGTCACTCCAGTGAAAACCACAACACAAAGCTGACATTTATTGAAGGTGGGCAGGGCCCCGTGAACTCTACTGTGGCAGTGCAGACAAATCTAAACATCATCTTTACTCACAAATTTCCATTCAGTTCAGTGAAAGCAGAATTGCCTCTGAGGTGTGGGAATAATAAAGAGAAAATTCTCCTTTTGGTTGCACCTAAGAACAGGCTTGCAGAGGCGCTGGTGGGAAGCCTGCTGGAAACCAAGGGGCCGCGTGGGAGTCAGGGAAAGCAGAATATGCTTTCCACCACCTAGAAAAGGAGCATGTGGATGGGGGAGGAGGAGCGAGCAAGAGAGGAGGAGCTGAGACTTTGCCAGAAGAAATAGGAGGGCCCCATGGTGCTGACCGCCCAGGAGTGCTCCGGGATGTCACGGGGAGGCTGGCACGCTGGTTCGAAGCACAGACCGCTTTCCCCTGCTCCTTTTCCATGCGGGCACCAGGACACGGTAAAGCAAAACCCGGGCAAGGTCAAGCTGGACTTGAGTGGCACGAGTGAAAGGGACAGGTGCCCGAGCGATCTTCTCTTCTGTCCTGCCAGTCAGAGGTAGGGGTGCGTAACCGAAAAAGCCGGTCGAAGAAACTCTCTGAGGCTCGATTTTGGAGTTTTAGAAAGCAGGCATTCTTTATTGCAGCGCTGGATGCACGGGGGATCGTTCTGCCTATCGTGCATACCGTTACCTACAGCAAGGCAAGCTTATATTGTTCTAATCATATACTTATTTATGTTATCCTTGACATAGTGTCCGCCCTTTGGGCATGCGCAGTGTGGCTCATCTCTTTTTCCTAGTTAGCTAGCCTTGGCAGGTTTTAATGGCTGGATGCACCAATGTCTGTCCCAACAGCAGGTGGGGGACAGGGCTCTGCCCTTCGTGAGACCCCCAGCCCCTGGAGTGGTGGCTGGAAGATGGGTAGGTCAAAGGACCCTGATGGGAGCCCTGCAGGGCCTCATCCATTGGACCGACGGGCACCTTCCCTTGTCACACAGAGCATCTCATGGGCTGGAAAAGGGATGCTCTGGAGAGCTTCTGGCAAATCTCTGGAGAAGAGCTTCTTCCCGCCCCTATCCCAGGGGCTTTCTCGGCTCTGGTGCCCTTCCCAAGGACAGCCCCACAGGTGGGTGCAGGAAAGAACAGGCAGCAGCCACAGCGGTCAGCATGGCGGGAAAGCCAAGGATAAAGCCTTATCACCCAAGTGGGATAAAGCCTTAATAACCAAGTGTGCTGCTCCTCGGACAGGAGTATTCCTGCCTAAGCTCACCACACTTTTCCTGCATTTCCCTGTGGCTTTCAGCAGGATATGAATCGCTCTTCAGTGCTGGTGGTCGCTCCCCTCTTTCAGTAACAATTGCAAATTTTCTTCCTGTTGGACCCGCCTCAGTTCCAGTCTCTTGGGGATTGAAAGCTGGCACAGCATGGGTGCCAGAGACGTTCCCACAGCTTGGCTGGCGTCCACAAGGAGGAGTCTGTCTTTAGCCACGATGGTCATTTCCAGGGAAAACAGCTTGTTGTATTGACCAGGACCCTACGCGGACAACAGAAGAGCAGGGATGTGGCCATTTGCCACAAGTCCAGTGGAGCAGGCTGCTCAAACACAGCCCACGGTGACTTTCTGTGCTGCTGGGCCTGTGGGGACAAAGGATTAAGCCTGAATTACCTACATGAAATAGAGCTATCGCTAGCCTCGTGCAACGGCACCCAGGAGCTGGTCCTGAAAACCACCAATCCAGGACACGGAAAGCTTTTAACCGCTGTGGCTATTCTGGAATAGACTGTGCCGTGTGCATCCATTTCTATTAACAACGCTTCTCCTGCAGCCCAGAAGGAGTTTGAGAGCTTGCTTATGGCTAAAGGGGGTTGGTGGCCTCGGGCGGTGGCTGAGGCTTGGGGCTTGCATTGCCCGTGACCAGCTATGATCACAGAGTGAGAGAGGAAAGACTTTCCCTGGGGAAGAGGCACCAGGGAGTGGTTGAGGTGGAGGAAGACTTCACCATGGTTTTGCTTGTAGGTGGAAAGTTCTGGATCAGAGAGGAATTCTACATCTTCCGTAGCATGGCACAAGTAGAGTCTTCTGTTGGTACCAAGTAGAGGCAGAATGTCAGGCAAAGTGGCTCATTGAATGGGAATGATCTGGGGAAATTTACTTGGCTATTAAAAGCCCCATTGCTCTAGCAGTTGAATCTTTTTTCTCTAGTCCTTTTTTTTTTGGAAGGGGGTGGCAGGAGGGGCATGGATAATTTATCGTCATACCTACAAAAACAGGCATTGTAGCAGTCAAGATGGAATATGCCTTTCTCACGTCCCTTTTCTTTTTTGAACATGCTGAATTCAATCTGCTGATCAGTAGCCCACTGAGTTCAATAGACGCCTTGGATTTTTATCCTTCGGCTCAAGAGCTAGACCCAACCTCCTGTCGTTGGTGTTAGCACAATTAATGCAGATAATCTGCTATCTTCTACCTAATAATCTAGGCTACATCCTACCTAACGATCTATGCGAGAGTACAACCCGATCCAATGTTACACGCAACATCAGCACTGTGAAGAGCTGTGACATTCAAATGAAAAAGGAGACATTTTGAACACCTTTTAAGAGCTTGCAGGAATACAAAGGGGAAGCACTGTGTAAATAATACTCAAACCAATATGGATTTTCCCCCTAAATTTCTGAACCTCCTGTGACAAGTGATGGCCTATCAAAGTGCATGTCTGCCACCCCTGCACTGCACCACGCGGGACCTGTTCACATTCCCTGGTCTGGGAGATGGGGCAGAGCGGACCCTCCGGCAGCTTGTGGCACACAACCGGGAGGAGAGGCTCACGTGCCGGAGGGTCCTGCTGTCAACCCGGGGGATCTTGACAGGCTGGAGAAAGGGGCTGACGGGAACCTCCTGTAGTTCCCCAAGGGGAAGAGCAAAGTCCTGGAGACCTGGGGATGAAGAAGCCCTTGCACCAGTAAGTGCTGGGGTCACCCAGCTGGAAAGCAGCTGTGCAGACACCTGGGGTGATGGTGGACGCCAAGTGGACCGATTTAGAGCCAGAAAAGTGCCCCTGGGGCAAAGGCGGCTCAGTGCCTCCTGGGCTGCAGTAGGCAAAGCGTTGGCAAGAGGTGGAGGGAGATGGTCCTTCCCCTCTGCTGGGTCCGTCCAGCCCGCCCGGGGCTCCCCAGTGCCAGGCAGAGACGGCCATACTGGAGAGAACTCTCACCCCGGTGCCCCTCCCACTTTCCGTTGGGCTCAGAATGTTGGTCCGTTGGGCTCGGAATGTTGGTCAGTTGGAGCCCACAGCCACCAGAGACAGCAGCACGGAGCTGTGCTGGCACACAGGAGCGCTGGGAGGAGGCAGGATCTGGCCGAGCAGCACCTCGCCGGCACCGGCACCTCGCCTCCCATCCCCGCTGTCGCCGACTGGCCCGTGTCCTTGGTCCACGGCGAGGGTCCTCCTCTCCCGGGCAGGATGGGCCAGGCCAACTGCTGCTGCGGCTCCAGGTGGGCTCTCCCTGTGCCTCGGGGGCACGGCCGGGACCCGCGGCAGCGGCGGCGGCCTTTCTCATGCCCGCCGCTCTCTGCTCTGCAGGGAGGCTCTCACCGACGCCGAGCCGGTGCTGAGCACGGACGTGCGGCTGACCCGGGGCCGCAAGAGGAGCGAGAGACGCCTTCTCCTCCTCCAGGAGGAACTGGTGATTGCCAAGTTGCAGTAAGACCCTCAGAGCCCAGCTGCCTTTCCCCCAGCCCCGGCCCTGGCCCCGGGGCAGGGACACCCCGGCAGCAGCCCCAGGCCCCGGCACCTTGGTGGGTGCTGGAGGCGCCCATCGCTGTCCGTCCGTCCCAAGGGCAGGTGGGGGACAGGGCTCTGCCCGGGGGGACCCCCAGGAGGCCACCTCCAGCTCACCGCCGGCCTCTCCTCTCTGCTCTCTGCAGACGCGGCACCAGCGTGCGCCCACAGCTCCGCCTGGCCCTGGACCAGCTGTGGGTGCTGAGCGGCGGAAAGGAGGCGGCGGGGGACGAGGAAGAGGAGGAAGGCGGCGATGAGGACAGGACCTCCATCCTCCTCGTCTGGCCCAGCGGCTCCTGCGTTGCCACTTTCCCGTGAGTGCCACGGCCGGGCGGGAGACGTTCCCAAGCACGCCCACGCCATCGTGAGAACGGCCTTTGCCCTGCGTGCAGAGCCTGGGCAGGGAGCAAGCAGCACGCCGGCAGGGAGGGATGGGGGCATGGGCAGGTCCCGCATCCCCTTTGGGTCCCCAGAAGGGGAGGGCGAAAGCAGCTGCTCTGGCAGGACACGGGGAGCCAGGGCTCGGGCAGTGCCTCTGTCCTGCCCCACGGGGCTTCGTCCCGCTCTGGCGTCCTTCCCCACGGGGCAGGGCTGCGCAGGCGCCCGCCTCTGCCCACGGGCTGGGGGGCAGCGGGGCCTGACGCTGGTTCTCCTCTCTTTCTGCAGCTCCCAGGCGCTGAAGGAGCTGTGGGTGGGCACGCTGCTGGGGTAAGCCGCGGGGATGCTGCAGGTGCAGCCGGATGGGGGAACACAGCTCCCCAGCTGGGGAGAGGTGCCCCCGCGGCTGCCGGCAGCTCTCGCTCGGGCAGAGCTGCCGCACAAGGGAGAAGAGGCGGCTTGGGGCTCAACCAGCTCTCTCCCTGTGCCTTCCCGGCGCACAGGACACCAGAAGGAGCCAAGAGAGCCCGGGTGACGCCTGTCCCGTCAATCAGGCTCCTGGAGAAGGAGCTGGGCTGCCGCCACGCCGTGAGTGCCTGCCCGGTCTGGGCTCTGCCCCCGAGCCCTGGTCCTCCAGCCGAGCGAGCGGCAGAGGCATCGCTGCTCACCTGCCTCCGCTCCTTCTCTCTTGCCCAGTGGAGGACATTCAGCGCCGGGAGCCTGGAGAGGCTGATGGAGGGCCAGGCCGAGGTGAGAAGGGCTGCCTTTCGCCCACCTCTGGCTGTGCCAGCACGTGCAGCCAGTGGGGTGAGGGATGGAGGGAAGGGTGGTGCCACTCGGGGAGCGGAGAGGGTTGGGGAGCCACCGGGAATGCCGGCACATCCTCGCCGGCGGTGCTGGGGGGAAACCTGCCCCGCGGGGCAGAGAGCCCAGGAGGGCAGAGGGTCCCGGCTCTGCCGCGCTCAGGCTGCTGGTGCCAGCTGGCAGCTCGCTGGCGGCCCTTTGCGCTGCGGGGCTGCTCTCTGAGCGCGGCCTGGTTCTTGCAGGCTGGTCCCAAGCAAGGGCCTCCGACGGTCCCGCCGAGCAACGGAGGGGGACTTTGCCACGCACCGGGTGAGTTTCGGGAAGAACGGTAAGCTCCTGCAAGCGCTGGAGCTGTGCTCACTTGTCCCTCAAGTGTCGCCATGCAGGTTGGGCAGCCCGAGGCAGGACGTCACCTCCAGGAGGAAGGACACCCGCTGGGCAGCGGCCGCTGGACGTGGTTCTGCGGGGACACGGAGCCTCTGCTGCTGCCCATGGCTTGGAGGAGGACAGGGCGAGGGCTGGGCCAGGCTCTCCTCTCCTGGTGGCGTGCCGGCTCTCAGGAGCCTCCCAACTGGAGCTGCTGAGCCGGAGCTGAGAGTTCCAGCTGCTGGCTCCCTGCCCGTCCTGCTGCACCGCTCAGCACCACGCTGTGGGCAGGGCAGGCCCCGGGAGCGCTGGCCTGGCGGTCTCTGTTGACAGGCTCTTACTCTGCTTTCCTTTGCAGCAGGAGGGAGCAGCAGCAGGAGGAGGAAGAGGAGGGGGCTGCCCTGGCCCTTTGCTCATCGGAGGACCCCGGCCACTGCCCAGGCGCCAGGGCAGGCGGGCTCCGGCTGCAGCAGGGCGCTCTTTGGCCAGCCCCTGGCAGCCCTCTGCGGGGAGGACGGCTCCCTGCCCCGGCCCATCCAGGTAAGCCAGCCTGGCCGGGGGGGTCCCCAGCCCTCCAGATGCTCCGTAGAGGCGGTGGGAGCCCTCCCTCCGGCTGCTGCACAGGGGACACGGGCGTCCCCAGGAGCTCCGGGGATGGCGGCTTGGGCTCTTCACCCCCAGCAAGGAGCCCGCTCTGGGGCAGTGCTCTGGCCACCGCTGTCGGAAGGCAGCTCCTCAGCCAAGCAACTGTCCTCCTGCCTCTCCTGCAGGAGCTGCTGGCTGTCCTGCACCGGGAAGGACCGTCGACGGAGGGGATATTCCGAAAAGCCGCCAGCGGGACGGAACTTCGGGAGCTGCGGGAGGCCCTGGACCGCGACGCCAATGTTGACCTGGGAAGCCAGCCTGCACTCCTGCTGGCCGCCGTCTTGAAGGTGAGCGCTGCTGACCTGCGGCTGGAGGAGCTCCTGGCCGGCCTGGAAACTTCAAAGGCTCACCCGGAGCCCTTGGCATTGCAGGACTTCCTCCGAAGCATCCCCGACAAGCTGCTGGTGACCCACCTCTACGAGGACTGGGTGGCAGCCATGGAGAGGACCAGCAAGGAGGAGAAGGTCTCCAAGCTGAAAGCGTAAGTGTGGGCAGCAGCCTGCCTGTTGAGCAGGAGCCCTGACTGCTGGCTGAGAGCACCTGGAAAGCTGCGCAACTCAGCCGCTGGCTCCCCCCTGCCTTGGACAACAGGCCTGGGCAAAATCTGCTTTGTCAACCTGGTGTCCCTGTTCCCTCAGGGTGGCCGAGAAGTTGCCTGCAGCCAACCTCTTCCTCCTCAAGCGGCTGCTGTCCCTCCTCCAGCACATCGGCCACAACGCAGCCACCAGCAGGATGAGCTGCAGCAACCTGGCCATCTGCCTTGGGCCAAACCTGCTGAGCCCACCCAACGAGGACCTGCTCCCGCTCCAGGCCATGCTGGAGGTGACCGAGAAGGTGCGCTGTGTTGGCAAGCCGGCTGCAGCCTTGCCGGCCCATCCGAGCTTGGCTGCTCAGAGGTCCCTGGCTGCCTCCTCCCTTGAGCAAATGCCGGTGGGGTGGCTGCCCGCAAAGGCAGCCCCACAGCCACAGCCGTCTGTGCAGAGGCAAGGGTCGGGAGTGAGAAAGGCTGCTTGGTACAACTTCAGGCAGCTGGGTTGAGACCAAGGGTTTGATGTGTGCAGGTGAACACGCTGGTGCTGTTTATGATTGAAAATTGCGGCGACATCGTTGGGGAGGAGGTGGCTGGCCGCTCCTGTCCATCAGCTGGGGAGTCGCCAGCCCCCACGGACGGAGCCAGAGGTATGAGGAGGAACTGAGGGCTGTCCCAGGCTGGGGCTCTGGATACCAGAAACCTCAACGTCAAGAAGAAAACCGGCGTAGGGCTTGGGGTGGGTTTTGCTTTAGGTGTGCCTTACTTCCAAAGGCTTCATTGCTGCACATGGTTTTGCTTTCTAGACCTGCGTTTGGAAGAGCAAAGTGGCCCTGCAGGCAGAGGAGACCAGGGCCACCAGGCAGAAGCCATTCTGCATGCATCCCCCTCTCTGGACGTCCTCAAAGGAGCTGGGGGAGACATGGTGGCGGAGTCCAAAACGACAGAGGTATGTCAGCTCTGCTCCACAAGCACCGTGACAGCGTCTCTCGGGTAGGAGGGTAGTTTCTGAGGAGGCCAAGTAGCTGCTGGGCCTCCTCCGGCCAGCCGATGGCTTGTGCGTTTGGGGTTCCTCCTCCTCCCCCACGGAATCATACATTGTACGGAAAACTGGAAAGGTCCTTTCTCAAATGCATTAGGCATGTGCTTAATCCAACCAAATACCTACAAAAAGACAGCGGGGAGTAGCTGTCAACTTGAGAGGGCTTTTGCTCAGATCCTACTTCATCACAGTTTCATCAAGTCTGTTTTGGGGCGGGTGGACTGTGCAAAATGTGGACGATGCGAAGCAGCATCTTCCCCGGAGAGCTAAGGTGGCAATTTGGCAAGCAGTCCCTTACTACTCCAGGCCGTCCCTTGCCACCCCTTAACTCCAACAATTCTGGTTTAGGCACCTCCAGCTTTGCCTCCAGCCACCCTCAAGAGCACAGCAGAGCCCCTGCCACGCCCGCAACAACTGGGCAGCGTTTCAGAGGAAAGAAGGTAAAACGAGTCACTTTGGGTTAAAATCAGAACTGTCTCCGCTGGATCGTGGCCTTACCTATCTAAGCACACTGTGGGATGGAAAGGTTTGCAGGCTCTCCTCGGGACAAGGAAAAGAGAAGAAACCGAAGGAGGAAACAGGCCTGGGGAGATGAAAGCTGTGCAGGAAAAAAGAGGAGGAAGAGAGAAAACGTATTGGGGGATCGCAAACGGAAAAGATGCAGGAAGGTCCGGCAGGTCGAGAAGCCCAGGTGCGTACCAGGCTCTGCTGCTGCGCAGGGTCTGGCAAGAACCCCGTGGCCGCTCCCCAGGGGCTCCCCAGCGAGCCCTGCTGCGTGGCACAGGGGCCCTGTGCATCTCTGCGCGCGCACAGCTCTCTAGGGGCATTCCCTGTGGGGATAAGGCGCCAGAGCCCTCCCCTCGGCAATGCCAGCCATAGCTCGCTCTCTTCTGGGCTATGAGCAATTCCTCGTCAACGGTGTTCCCCAAAAAGAGGGCAACCAAACCCTGCCTCTTCCTGCCGCTGTGCATTCAGCAGTGCTCTCTGACTCTGTCCTTGTAGGTGCCGTTTTCCTGTTACCGGCTGAACCCCTGTGAGTCCTGGGCCCACCCCCCACCGCAGTTGATGTTCTCAATAAAACGATATTTTCTCTCTTCTGAGTGTGTCCGCCATCGGCTGTTCTGGAGCGGGGAGCTGCTGTTTGGGGATGACCCCTCGGGGAGGAGTTTGGGATCGTGCCTTGTCCCAGCATCCTTGCCGGCGGGCATGAGGGCTGAGTTCAGGTGCTTTAGGAGTGAAAGCAAGGCACAGAGTTGCACAGGAGGCTGGAGGTTGGAAGGGACCCATGGAGCTGCAACTGGTCACCCAGCTCCTGCTCAGATTTTGGCTAATACTCATCTTGTGCTAAGGCCTGCCGTATGCTTGGAGCCATGCCATTATCTCAGGTAGAGGGCAACATGTAGGTACAGCAGGTTGGCCAAGAAGGGCTAAAGCTCCTTATGCAGCCATGGTCACCTGCAGCTTGTTGTCCCCTGTGGCTGTCATCCTTGCATACCGATTGTCTGGTAGTTTCTTCAGAACCCCCTCGCTCACACCGATAATATATAAATAATATATAAATGGTATAAACCAAACTTCCACACTGGGCACTATAACTACTCCTCTCAAATGATGCACCTCTTATTGATCACAGAGAGCAACAACAGGAAGGTTTGATTCAGTTTGCACAGAATAACTGAACTAAATATTCTGCTGTCTATGGAAATGCAATTTTAAAAAGGGGCTTAAAAAACCCAAGCTCTTTGGAACTGCACTAGGTTCTTTCCCCTTGACAGGAACAGCAATGCTCCACACTTGAAGTGAACCACTGACAGGGTGCATTTTCATGTTAATTGTCGCAGACACTGGCAATAGGAAACAAAGCACTGTAAATATCACTCCTTTCCTGCCTTTAAGAACTTAACAGTGATAGTCAGACATGGCAAGGGGAAAAAAGTATGTAGCAGAAACAGAGCTATGAGGGTGCTGAGGGCTGGGGACCTCAAAAGTCTAGGCTTGTGCTTTTGCACATCCACTCAAGCTAGTGCTGGCTGAATACAAAACACAGGTGCTGTGATTCTCTGGCATTCCCTGCCCATTGTGCATTTTGTATGAGGGGCTTCGAAAACAAGAATTAAGGGAGAGAGTCTCTGGCATGAAGGTGGAGAATTGATGTATGAATACAGCTTTCCCTTGAGAAAGAAAAAATGACTGTTGCCCATGACAAGCAATCAGAAGGATGCATCTGGTACACTATTAGGAGACGGGTACATGGGATAAAATGAGACTAGATATATGTGAGACTTTGAATAAGATGGAGAATCCAGTGACGGGTGGAGCAGTTGCAGAGGGAGACCTTCATAGCAGCATTTTGCACAATATTACATGTGAAGACAAGGAGAAAGGGGGGGGCAGGGTTGATTTTCTTCCATGGTTTTGGGGTTCTTTTTGGTCTTTGCATCTGGGGGTCTGTTGAAACCTCTGTGTCTGAACATGGAGAGATTTTCGTTGAAATGCTGTATACCTTTGAGGGCAACCCAAAGCATAGCCTTATACTTACATATCTGGTACAAAGCATAGAAATAACAGACTTTGAGAATGGCCATAGTAACCAGACAAGACACAAAGAGTTTCTAAATCCCAGTAGCCCAATGGATAATAACGCTGGAGGCAGGTTCATGCTGTAATTTGTATTCAAAGCCTGAATACTACAGAGAGACCATTTCTTGTACCTGGAATTCAGAAGAGACCCACTATGAAGATACAGCTGGAAGTTAACAAATAGGTGTGATCTCTTATCACCTTAATATCTGAGATGAGTCAGTTTGAGTTTTCATTTTCTCCAAATAATATACAGCAATCTACGGGAGGAAGTGAAAACTGCAAAAATGAGTAAGGAAAGATTGTTTGCTCTTTCTTATACACGGGAATTAGCAGGCAACACATGAAATTATTAATCACAATAAAGGAAAAGAAGAACATCTGCACACAATACGTAATTAAATTGTGCACCTCCTTGCCACAGGATGTTTTGGATAGCACAAGTATGAATGGGTTGAAGAAGCAATTAGACAGAATCAGGGAAGGAAGATCTCTCGTGGGCCATTAAGCTCTAGGAAGCAGGAACAGCCTCCAGAAATCCCTGAACTAGTGACTGTCGGTATAGAGGGTACAGCAGGGGAAGGAGCATGCTATGCTTATTGCATTTCTTATGCTTTTTTCCTACACATCTTTCACTGTTCAGATTCAGAGACAGGACGCCGAGCTGAACGAACCTTTGGTATGACCCCGTGTGGCTATTCCCATGAATTATACAAGACACAGTCCCCTACATGCTATGGATGCAATTCACATTCACGCAGAGCACTGCCTTATGGCCTTGCAAATTCTGCTGAGTATTTACGGTGAGAATTTAAGCAGAACCTATGTGGCTGAGTTCATGCATAGACGTGATCCCATTTCACCCTATCTGAAATTACATACTGCCTCCTCTGCGACGGGTTTTTGGCTTGGGTGCAATTTGATATGCAATTAGTCAAACATCTTCTCCTGCGATATCTGTCCTGTTGTGAACAATTAGCGTTGCATAAGGGAATACATTCTGAGGCTTGAATCCCAGGGACTCCTGTCAATTTGCACTGACAGCATGCTTACAAGGAAGGAGCTGACAGGTCCAGCTGGAATTGAGTGTTAGCAGCCACAGAGGCGGCCACACACCAGCCCACAGATGGTCCACTTCTTGCTCACATTCTTAGCTTTGCCTGCCTTGAGTGTCCTTTTGTTTTGATATAAATGTTACGCAAGCTAAAGAATGTGTTTGAATTTCCAGAAATGAACTTCCTAATGTTTCAGCTATGGGCTAAGACCACCATCAGAGTTCTTTGATATTTTAGTGTGCAACCCATGGGAAGGAAATCGTCGGGTTCTTAGTTATACACAGGATGGCTTCTTCTTGTCAGAGAAGAGGGGACCAGCAGGTAGGAGGCTGACCTGGTGTTGTTCCCAGGATGGCCAGGTTGCCTGAGAGCAAACTCCACCTGAAGAAGGGACAACCTGACTTTGCAAGGAAGATCGGTTTGCTTCTAACAGTGGTTCTTCAAAAAATCCTGCTTCATGGTGATGAGCACAATAAGAGCTTTAATTTAACACGTTCTATGTTGCTATTGAGCAGTATGCTCAGATAGGAACAGGCCATGAGATCTGCTGAGTGAAAACACAGCCTCTCTTTTTGATTATCTGAAAAATTAGACCTGATATTTCACTTAGCGTGGGAAACTGCTTTGACTTTTGACTTCTTTTTTTTTAAATAGAATTGTAATGTACAGAAGATATTTTGAAATAAAGATGGAGTCTGTTGCACTCAGAAATGCATCTCTCAGTTCCCATTAGTTACTTCTTTCGTGTTTATTTTTTCCCAGGCTTTCCAAGCATATGTAAAGTAATTCAGCAGTTCGGTTCTGCTGTTTGTTAGGAATCCATCTGGCAAGTAGTCTGGATGCAAGAAGTTAAAGCTAATGCATTTCATCTCATGGGCAAAGAGCGTGCACAGTCTGTTGCTGCAGCTCAGCTGCCACGCACTACCTAGGTAAACCACAATGGCTTGATTGTACAGACACCAGCTTAAACAAGGCTTCAGGCAGCCTCTGCCAGCTTAAGAGCCAGGATCGACGTCTCCCCCAGTTGCCAAAGCAAGGACTGGTTTTTAAGTAGTGCCGTTCCATCTGTGCACAGAGAGCTTATGCCGTCCAGCTCATCCATTTTCTGTAGATCATGAACAAATACGTGGAAGGTCTCAGGGTGAAAGCTGCGCTCCCTGCTCTTCACACTCTGCCTCTCCCTTTCCAGTCTCTGGTACTGAAAGCTGCCCACAAATGTAGCAGTCATAATTCACAGCAAAATCCCTTTAAATGGCCCACTGGGTTATATATTTGGCAAATTTCCACTGGTTGGTGGAAGTTTGAAGAAGCCTAGCATCTCCAGCATAAATACAACCAAAATGGAGAGATGATTGTGGGTTATTACTGGATTTATATACAGTCCTAATTCTTGTGAGGATTGTGCAGTTTTGCTGAAATCTGTAACGGTAGATGAGGCAGATAAAAATACTTCAGAAGCTTACTCCCCAAACAGAAAATGTGTTGCACAGTGTCATTACCAAAAAGAATATAACTCTTCGTTACTGTTATAAATCACACTAAAACAATTTCCTCCCTCCTTTGGGTATGCTGTATTTCAAAAGTAAGTGTGACAAGATGTGGGTTTTGGTGTCAGATTAAGTTTGCCTGATTACTGATTAAATAAAATTTAAAAAATGCTGAATTCATCCATATTTGGAGTATCTGTTCTTGTACTTCCTCCATACCATGTAGAACACCTGATAAAGTTGAGACAGCATCCCTTGCCACCTAAGAGAAAGCTGAGGTGTTTCAAGCCACAAATGCATACAAAGGCTTTGAGAAGTATCGGTTTCCTCAATTTTTCCATGGGATCCAGTCATTTTACCTCAATCTTCACTCCATTTCCAGTTAGGCTTATGCGGTGTACTGTATGCATAATTGTATCTGTGACATAGGAAACATGCTGAGTTTTAAGATGTACAAGGACATATGCATATATAGTTATTTTCATTAAGGTAGCTGAGTCATAAGGCATTATGTCTAGTAAGGCGTCAATTAAGCTGTAGGGTGGATTGTTTTATGAAGTGCTGGACGTGCGAGAGGAGCTCAGCTTTTGTATTTCCCTTAGAGAATAAGGCACAATTGATAACGTATTGCCTAGTTGGCATTTTTTCTGAGAAAGTCCCTTGTCAACTGAGTTTAGGAAATCAAGCTTAAACTTGCAATAGAAATGAATTAGCTAGGCAGGAAGAAGAGTGAAGTCCCTAGAAGAATCCTTCAACCCTCTGTTTCGATTTAATCTAAAGCCCAGGGTATGTTTATGTATGTGAATGTGTTCATGTGGTGTGTAGGCTCTGTCCTTCATCGCAGCTCCTTTCTGAGTGGCACGTGGAGTACGTGCAGTTGTGCTTACTCGGGCAAGCCTAATCCTAGCATAGCAAAACATTCAGGTTGCTCCTCCAGGAGACTGCTTCGACAAGGGATAATAAGTGACATTGGTCCTTCTCTTAATGGTGGAGTAATATCTGGGCTAAGGGGGAAGTTGCCTGTCCCTTCTTAAGACAGCTACTAAACATGAGGTTGGCATTTATCCTTTTAAACTATTGTATCTAAGTCCTTTAGCCCTTTATTTAATCTTAACTTTAACAAAACAGTATAAAGTTATCATTTCTATAACCGTGCCTAGTTTCAACATGATGCTGATAGGGCACAAGATGCTGCATTTTATGAGAGCAGTAGGTCTAAATGCGTGGAGGACCGGCATGCTTTGTGAGTGGGAGAGATCTTCAGGTCAAGCCATACGCCTCACACCACGTAGCGATATCTCAGTGTGGGAATTCGTAACTACCCGCGGAGGTCACTCCTGCCTGATGTGTGATGATTGATGCGTCTTTGGTGAGCAGCATGTGGGCTACGAAATGTCTTGAGTCAGAAATCAGGAGCAGAGATACTTCTTTTCATACTGGGAGCAAGTATTTCTTAACAGTAAGACAGATCAGATCAATGCCAGCCTCTCTGTTTTTAGGTCCAGTGACACATTCACAGAAAATTAATTGCAGGTGAAGAAATTCCAGAAGGTAGCAGTGGGTTTTTTTCCAGGAACATAAAAAATTAATTAGAAGATGAAAATTTTCAGGCCATGGTTAGGGCGGACTATGTAAGAGATGACCAAGTGTGGCAAGATGCTTTCTTGTCTTTGGATTTTATAGCCTAAACTCAAAAGGCCTCATGGAGAACAACCCTCAGAATGAAAAGCAGCTGGGCCTGGCAAAGGATAAATTCAATAAGTGGGGCTTTGAGAAGGGGTTTAAAAGACAACTGGACATGAATGGGGAAAAATGGGAGGATAAGGTGTCGTAAAAAGATAATTCAAACCTGAAAAAAACCCCAAAGCAGCTGGAAGAGGGTTGCCCTGGGGAGAATATAGAAGAAAGGTAGGGTGCAGGAAAAACCGAGAATCGGGACGTATGGTGAGGAAAAACAAGACGAGGGGTTTGAACTTCACAAAGAACAGAGAGGAAGCCAGTGAGGGGAACCGGGGCTGTGCCCTCACCCATCAGGGCACAGTCCCACAGGGTCTCAGCAGGGCTGGGTGCTGGTAATGGGGTCCATCGACAGCCCCAGACACAGCCAGGGGATGAACCAGGTCCAGGGCCCACCCAGTCGGAGCAGCAGGAGGCAGGGCTACAACATGGGTCCAAGGTCCACCCAGAAGACGGGGCCAGAGACAGGGCTGGAGACAGGCCCAACTACAGCATAGCCCAGGCGAGGTCTGGGAGCCCAGGGCTGAGCTACCTGAAAACCCGGAGCTACCTAAAAAAGTGCCGAAGCCGAGCGGAGCTTTGCCGAGCCGTACCGAGCCGAAGGCGAGCGGAGCTTTGCCGAGCCGTACCGAGCCGAAGCCGAGCCGAGCTTTGCCGAGCCGTACCGAGCCGAGCCGAGCGGAGGCGGTCGGGCGCAGCGGCATGGGCGGGCAGGGCGGGCAGCGCTGCCTGCGGGCGCGGTGCGGCTCCTCCAGCCGCAGGTGATGGTGGGCAGGAGCCGGCCCCTCGGCACCGCGCACCGGGCGCTGCAGCTCCTCGTCCGGGGGAGCGCGGGCGCGGAGACCTCCTGCCCACGGCAGGGGCGGGCGGGCAGATGGAGAGGGACACTGCCAGGGGCCGGGGAGCGGCCCGGGGGGCCCCGCGTCTCTGGCAGCGATTGCCCCGGTGGCAAGGACACCGACGCGAAGGGACCGAGCCGGTGGCAAGGACACCGACGCGAAGGGACCGAGCCGGTTCCAAGGTCACCGACAGAAAGGGACCGAGCCGGTTCCAAGGACACCGACGCGAAGGGACCGAGCCGGTGGCAAGGACACCGACGCGAAGGGACCGAGCCGGTTCTCGTGGCTCCGGCGCTCCGCAGCGGCGCCGAGGGCCAGCCAGGACTCAGGCCGCGCCAGCCCTCGGCTGCACCCACGGCAGACTTTGCCTCGGGCTCGGCGCTGCTGGCCAGCCTGTCCCCGCCGCCCCTGGGCTAGCCCCGCTCTCGGGACGGCACGTCCCACGCGTGAAGCGGTGCCTGGGCTTGCCCTGGGAGCGGCACGACTCGGGAGCGTTCTCCGGCTGCTGCGGCTCCCGTCCGTGCGATGGACGGAGGCGGCGGTTTCCCTGGCGGCTCTCCGCTGGTCTCGGCCCGCGGGCCGCGACCCCTCGGGCTCCGTTTGGGCAGCCCTGCCCCGCACGCTGGGGATGGAAAGCGGCGCGATCCTGCTGCAGCTGCCGCGGGGACAAACCCACGGGGGAGAAGGGGTGGGTGCCGCGGAGGGGAGGACGGCGGGGCTGGGTGGGCTCTGGGCAGCACCGCCCGGGGCTGTCCCTGGCGGGGGTCTTCCCGGCCGGGCCCCCGGGATGGCTGAGGAGGCCGGTGCCCGCTTTTCCAGGGAGGAGCTGGCCGGGAGCGTGAGGAAGGGCAGCTGCCCGGCTTTGCGCTCCCCGGGGGCCCTCGGGGCTCCCAAGGGGCCGGGCCGGGCTTTCCCCCCTGCCCCCCCGGTTCTGTCCAGCTTTGCGCTCTGGCTTCACGCGGCGCTCCGGCCTCGATCGGATAAGCCTTGTTTCCCGCCCTGCAAGGGTGACGCTGGCTTCCCTCTTACGGATGAACAGGACTCTTTCCTGGAGCTGAGAGCAGAAACTCCGTGGGCTTTGGCACTCGGATTTTCCTAGCTTGCTGCCGCCAGCGTCCGAGGGGACTCTAGATTTCGCGGAGCACCGTCGGGACGTTACTCTCGGGGAGAGGCTTCGGTCCTGTTTCTGGACAAAGATGGTGGCGGCGGGGGAGTGAGCGAGCAGCCTCGTGGTGCTTGGTCGCCGCCTGGGCTGAAACCACAACAGTCCTTTTTTGCTGACATCATCGCAACTGGGGAGAGAAAGGGCTGAGCTACCAGGGCCACTGCCAGCATACTGTCATTAGGCACCAGAGTCAACGTTGACTCGAGGGGCCTGGGCAGAGCCCAGACCCCCCTGAAAGCAGCTGCAAGACCTGCCACGAGGTACAGGCCAACTCCTCTGATGCTTCGGGCTCACGCTGGAACCCAAAGCGCTCCAAGCCCCAAAATGCAGCCGCCTCTGCAGCGCAGCAGCAGCAGCAGCAGCCAGTGCAGAGCAGCGTGGGGAGCTGGAGCAGAGGGTGGGGGCGCCCGGGCCGGGCTCGGCTCCCTTCGGCTGGGCTCGGCTCATCTCGTCTGGGCTCGGCTCCGCTCCTTTCGGTTCGGCTCTTGTCGTTTCGTCTGGGCTCGGCTCCCCTCGGCTCGGTTCGGCTCATCTCGACTGGGCACGGCTCCCTTCGGCTCCGTTCGGCTCATCTCGTCTGGGCTCGGCTCCCTTCGGCTCCGTTCGGCTCATCTCGTCTGGGCTCGGCTCCGCTCGGCTCGGTTCGGCTCATCTCGTTTGGGCTCGGCTGCCCTCGGCTCCGCTCCGGCCGCAGCCCCGGCCCGGCCCCGCCTGAGGCAAGGGCGGGCGGCGGGCGCGGCGGGGCCGGTGGCCGTGGCGGGGGCTCCTCCCCGTCCGTGGAGCGGTGGGCTGCCCGGCGGGCGCCAGCGCCGGGGCTGCCCGGGGGCCTCGCAGGCCGGCAGCGGGGCTGAGGCGGCGGCGGTGGCGGCATCTCCCCTCGCGGCAGGCCGGGGCGCCGGGTCCCGGCCTTCCCCCCGCAGGCCCGGCCAGCCCCGGCCCCTCCCTGCCGCCCCCGGGGCTGCGGGGGCAGCAGGGGACTGCCTGCCGCTGGTGGCTGTCCGGCGGAGGCCGGCGGGCACCGCGGAGACGTGCGGCTGTGG
Organism: Haliaeetus albicilla; assembly: GCF_947461875.1. NCBI lineage: Eukaryota > Metazoa > Chordata > Aves > Accipitriformes > Accipitridae > Haliaeetus > Haliaeetus albicilla. The sequence goes on along the minus strand of NW_027212466.1, from coordinate 316,775 downwards.
AGAGAAAGGAGTTTCTGCCGGCTGTCCCCGCAGGGACCCGCAGCCGCCGGGGGTGTCCCTCACAGCCTGGCGTCGGTGGCGGGCTGCGACGCAGTCCTGCCCGGGCGTTCTTGGCAGCCCCCGGGGCAAGAGGCCTGTCAAGCTTCAGGGAGGTCGGCAGCGGCGTTTCCAGAGCAGTCGCGTCCCGTTGGCTCTGCTGCTTCCTTCCCTAGGCTGGGAGAAAGGAGGACGTCCTCGAAAGCAGGTACCTGTCGGTTGCCTGAAGCCAGGTTTCTTCGTGCAGGCAGGCGTGTGTACGGACTTAGAATCGGCAGGTGAGCGTGTTGAAGCTACAGCCTGCAGTGTGGTGCCTGCCGGTAGCCGTGAGTTCCTAGGAGACCCTAAATTCAGAGGGGGGGGGCTGCTCTTTTCCTGCCTTCTTTCACTGACCGTGAAAGCGGTCGCTTCCGAGTGGCTACCGCGCTTGCACGGGCTGAGCATCGAGTGATGGGAGCTGTAAAAAGCGCTCCTGTTTCACTGCCATGCGTGGATTTCGTGCTTCAGTGGGAAAAGAGGCTGGTTTTGCTGACGGTGTTTTGCAGTTTTGTTTAAAGCGTTCAGCTGAGAAGCTCTAGAGCCTTTGTGTGTGAAGCCAGGACTGTTTTTCCCCACGTGCACCACTTTGTACCTCTCTGCCATTTTATTGCTCCGCGGCCGAGTCTCGTAAGATCTTTCTATGGTTCTTTGCTACCTGCCCTTCTCCTTGTGTCAGTAATCTTGTAGGCTTTGCAAGCTTTCTCACCTTGCTGCTCATGCCCCTTTCCCTGTCACGTCACGCTGTTTTTCTCTTCAACTGCTTGTTGAGCTTACTAGAAAAGCAGAAAGCCTAATACTGGAGTGAGTGCCTATTGTCATTTTTTAAATGAGACTTTGAAACATGAGTACAAATACAGATGAAGGGTATCTATCTTGTTGGCTTAGAGGGAGGTACTAAAACTCTGCTTTCTAATGAATTACTTGAGCAGCCATTTACAAGATTGCTTCCTTTTTGTGACTTTTGGTAAATTCAGTTCTTACCCGTTTGACTTATTTTTAGAACTGGAGCCGAGCGTGTTTGCCATACGAGTAAAGCAAAGCATGGATTTGAAACGGTAAGCTACAGAATATTCAGAGACAATAGCATCTGTTTAGTCCTAGGTTCTTCAAGTGGCAAGCCTAAAAATGCCTTCAGGTAACTTTTTTTCCCTTTTCACCTGCATCACCTGCATGGAGACCTTTGTGATTCCTGCTCATCAAACTTAGCCACGGGATGAGTTTTACCGGGAACCAACACAGGCTTTTCTGACCGTGAAGCTACAAGCTCTAGGGGTGAGCTTAGCCTCTCGGAGCTGAACCTGAAGGTTGCCCTGCCTTGTCTTCTCAGAGACTCCAGTCCTCTTTTACCTCACATGCTCCTTTGTGCAGAACTCCATGAAGGGCCAACAGTGGGTGCTGACACCTTGACACTGGCTTCGGTGCGAGTGCTTGCCACTCCTCAGCAGTGTCCTTTCTCTGTGCAGATGGCCTTGCAGGCATCTCCCTCTTCTTGAAACAGTGTCATGTTTTTTTCTCGCTACGTCATCAGAAGGCAGATTTACGACAGGATTGTTCCAGAGGGATTGGCAGTTGCTTTCTAAACCCACTGTTCTCCAGAGACCTTGTCAGGAGGGCGAGATTCTTTCTCTTGTAGCCCACAAGCTAAAAGGCTGCTCTGACAGAGCTGCTGTTAGGCACACTCTTTAGGTAAGAGGGTCTTCCCTCACCCCCCTGTTCTCCTCCTCCTGGCTGTTGCCCATCCTCCCAGTGCATTTCATCCATTTTCTGGATCCTGATAGCCATTCTGCATGTAGTTCAAACCCCTGCCGTGCTATTGCCTTCCTGGCCGCCTTCCCTCTCCAGCTCTTTGGAGAGAGTCTTTTCTGAGGAGGCAAACTTATTCCTCTTGGGGTTGTCCACAAAGGAAGTTGCCTGGTGGTATAAAAGGAACAGCTTCTTCTCCCACTGTTCCTTGGGAGGTGAACAGTTGCATCAGATGCCCAGGTTTCTGCGTGCTTCTGCGTGATGACGTGCTGCCCCCATTTCAGAAACCTTTTGGACCTCTCCACAACTGGCTGAGCCTTTACGCAAATATCGTCTGTGGGCTTGCTGCCTGCTGGCCAGGGCATGCTGCCTGCTTGCTGCTGTAGGCCTGGTTTCAAAGGGCCAGTCTCAGCATAATTGCTCTGCAGGGATCCCCTGCATGTACAGTGGCCTGCAATTTCAGGTGCTGCTAGTTGCATGGTTCCCTTCAGCCTGCACAGGTAAACTCCTGTATTGAAACAGCCCTCACCTTGTTGTAAGCCCAAAACTTTCTTTCAGAAGAGCGGTTTTTGGCAGGTTTGTTGGATTTCCAAGATAGGAAGGACACTGCCTGGTAACTCCTCGGGACCCTTCAGTACAGAAGAACTTCTCTAAAACAAGTAGGCTGATTTGTGTCTAAAACCTGTATCCCTTTTTTTTCCCCTCAGCTCACCTTTGCAGGATTAGTGACAGGTCTCTCTACACATGCCCTTTCTGGCTTCTTTCCTCAGGTGCTCCAAACACTCTCTTGGTGGGATAAGGTCATCCTCTGAAAGATGCTTTTTTTAATTCCCCTCTTTGCTATAATCGCTGTCCCCAGAATGCCTCCGCTCCTTGTACAGTGGCTGAATTTCCCAAACATGAGGGTCCTTGGAAGCTGGAGCTCCGGGTTAGCATGTTGGACCCTGAGAAATGATGTGGTAGGTGGTAGCCATCACCGTAACCTCCTAGTGTGTTAACTGATGTGGGAGGACATGTCCTGAGCTCTTTCCAGGTAATCGGGAACTATGATGAGTGAATCATCAAGTCGGCAAATACCAGTTCAGGTGAGAAGAACCTTCTCCAGAAGAGGTGCTTGTGCCACCATGACTCGTACCTGCAATTTGCACTAGTCAGGGCACTGTTACAGTGAGAGGGAGCTCCAGACACAAACTGGTGTCTTTATGAATACCAGACCAGATGTCAGGAGCACCGCATGGAATCCTGAGCAGATGACCTCTCCCTCGTGTGCTTTTTTAGGAGATCAGAGCCAGGTGCTTCTGTGACATGCCTTCCATTTGGTTTGCTTTCCATTTGTTTTCTTTTGGTATTCAGGATGAGAAGAAAGATCAGGTTTAGGAAAAAACCATCTCAGTAGCGCCTGTGCTTTCTCAGGATTCTTCTGGTCATTCCTCCAGGGCTCTTGTTCAGTTTATGAGCAGTGTATGACTTTGGATCCAAATCCAGCTGGTGTTTTAGAGTGCATCTCGAAAAGGGAAGGCTCTTGTTAAAACATGAAGGAAATCTGTCTGCTTAGTATACACGTAGGACTGACTTTACAGCATCGGCACTCAATTCAGAAGGAGGAGCATGGAAGTGCCGCAGTCGCATGGCTGTTGAATAGATTGCCTTTTCAGCTCTCATCCAAATGCCTTCCAGGCCTGCGATTTTGACGGGAGGCTGTCTGGTCAGGATGACTGGAGTTGAGCCTGTGCATCTTTCTGCTTACCAAGAGCACCAGTAGAAGTCCAAGGAAGAAAGAACTGGGAGATGCTCAGCCTGTCACTGCAGATAATTTTCCTACCTTAGTTAATGCTCTGAGACTAAACTGCCAAGATCTCTGGCCATCTAAAGTTTGGAATTTCACGTGAACCTGAGCTTAGTGCAAGAGAAGCACCATCAGGGAGGGATCTATTCTTCTCTTCTCTTATCTCTGTGACAAAGTTGTTTCACTTTCTCCTAAAGAAGCTTCCAGGGTGGTTTTGTTGTTTGTGGTCCTTTGTATTGCTGATAGCCTTGCGAATGGGTATTCCTGGCTCACCTCTTGCTTCTGGCACTTTTCACTTTTGTCCCTGCCCTGTTACTCTGCTTCCTATGAGTGTGTCTTAGCAGGGCTGATGCCTAGGGGCCTGTATTGTCCAGCGGCTGTTATTTCCCACAGCACCTCTGTCGATGTTTTTTAAAACCTCTGTCTGTGCCATAGCTGGTGTTCCTCTTTCACTATCTGCTATATTAAAGCCTAGTCAATGAATTCCAGCTTTATGTTAGGCCTGGGAATGTCCTGAGGAGGGAGGGGCAGAAAGCTATTGGTGAAGAAAGTCCTCGTAGTAGCAGGCAAGAAAATAAAGTCACAGAACAAGAGAGCAGACCTTGCCTTTTAGTTCTTCAAGCAAGCAAGCAAAGAAACAAAGATCTCCTGTAGAATAGAATTTTACATGGTGTGAAAGTTCTTGGGTTCCTTTTCCTTTCAGAATTCCTGCAAAGAAGATGAGCGTGAGTTTAGTCCAGCATCCCTTACTGTGGGCTGTAACCGGGTGAGTTTGTGTAAGTAAGGAATTCCTGGCTTGTTTCATTCGAATTGGTCATATGAAGTCAAAAGCTGCAAGGATGACATCGATAATAGTTTTCCTTTAAAAGTGGTGTTTGGTATTTTCCAGCACGTGAGACTAGGAATTAGAACCACCATAGAGCGGCAGGTCAGCAATGATTTTGGCTGTAAGCGATTCCCACCCACAGAGCCGGGCTACGTAGCTCTTTCAGAGCTGGGCTGTGAGATGGGAGCCTACCTCCAAACCAGTCTGCACTGTGATTGCTTTGAAAGCTCCCAGGCGTGATGTCAGTCAGAGTCTGGACCGACCTCTGGGTTTCAGGGTCTGCCGTTGGGTGGGCAGGGAGTGTGGAGAGAGCGAGCTTGTGTTTTTGTTCTTGCTGCTGTTTCTGACAGGGGCGCCTGTGGGATCTAACCTTGAACAAAGAACAGGAACCGGTCAGGCTGAGGGTGCGGTGCAGCTCCTGCAGCAACTGGACCAAATGGTAAACAAAGGAAACGTGGAGTCAGAAGGAAGAGGTCTGTCCAGGTTCTGGAGAAGGTACGAATACTGCAGCTACGAGCAGATGCAGTGCTGGCTATGTCCGAGCCTGTGCCTGATTCGGGCAGTTCAGGCAATTCTACGTTCTCTTGAAGAATGGGTCCCTCTTTTCTGTGTTTAAACAAAAAAGTCTGCCAAGGCAAAGGAACATTCAGGGGTGTCCTTTTGTCTTGTGGTAAGGTGCAGCATTCCCAGGAAATGTTCCTCTTCTGGGCTGTCTTTGGGGAAAAAACTTCTCATGGGGGAGGGGGGGGAATGGAAAGGGGGGTGGGGGGTTGGGGGGGTGTTACTCACCTCAGTCACAGCCCTCATAGGATGTGGCTTTTATCAGCTGTGGAGTGCCGCTTCCAGCCCGGTTTCTAAAGGACTTTTACACACTCCCCCTTCTCGAGGGGCCTTCCTGGGAGGGACCTGCAGTCCCCTTAAGGCAAGTATGGCCTTTATTTGCCCGCTTAGCAACTGTGGCCTTTGTAACTTTGACTCCCAAAGACACCATTTTAAACCGAAATGAAAGTAGCCCCGCCAACAGTTGCTGGGCATTGCTGACTAAAAGAGTGCTCTAAAGCTGTCGAAACAAGAGTGGTCTGTTCACTGCACAGCACGTGTTGAACATCGGCAGTAACTGTTTGTTTGATAGGTGGGTTAGTTTTGGAAGGAATAAAACTCCTTGTTAATCATAATGTATGCCAGTCCCCTTAAGTATTGAGACTAGACCGTTACGGCACAGGTTGTTCTTTATGTTTCCTCTACTTTTTCGGTCTTCCTCTGTATTATTTTGTGCTGGGGTTGTGTCTTTCTGGTGGACAGAAATTACCTTGTTGTTACAATTCTCAGAGAAGTACTTTAGGTACAATGTGGGGGATTTTTGTTGTTGTTGTTTCCCCAGCATAATCTTCTTGCCACTACAGCATCTCTTTGTTGGAAAGAACTGACCTGGAAGTACTAATGGTTGTGGAAAGGTAAACTTGTAGCATGAATGTCGGGTTGTATTGTTTCTTTTGTAATTCAGCTTTACACATTGCTTGTCTCTGCTATTAAATGCTTTAAAATGAAATTCTACTTTTTTTACGTTTTCAAATTAACATACTGAAGATGTTGGGTTAGAATGTCTTTTTCTTCACAACCTAGAGGTTTTGGAAAAAAGAGCGACAAGCTTTACGATGTTGATCCTTGAGTGTCATAAGTCGGGAATTTTACATTTGAAAATCATTGTATGAGACTCTAATAAAACAAGCATCAGCTTGGCACTGTGTGTTATTTTAATCAGTCTTACCCTGGCAGAAAACACTCCTTCCCTCCAAGAAGAAGAAGTAGAGGTTTCTAGTCTTGGATGGACTGCTGCCCTATGCTTCAGAGCATTAAAAAGGTCAAAATTGGTGAAAATGTTTTGGATTAGATTTTACCACTCTGCTACAAGTTGTGTAATTATTTCTGCCTTTGATAGGTAGTGGGATGAGGCTGGGAGTTAAGATTTCAGATGTGCCTAGGGCATGCTCAGGCAGCTTTTTGCCATCACGCTAGCGCGTTTGCAATAAACCATCATTCTTCAGCCCTCTCCTGAGCTGAGGCACCATCAGCACCTACACGCACAATGCTGGTCTAACACATAACACTGTGTTACTGGTTGTTACTTTAGCAGTAGCGACGTGCGGCCGTCTGACGGGGTAATGTGTCTGGCAGAATGAGGCGATGTTCTGAAAGAGTCAGATGATAATGCAACATGGGGTCTGTTTGGCTTGTTCCCACCATGGTGCATGGATTATCCACCCTATCTGCCTCTGTATTCATTCCTGGACTCCCATCAGCAGTGAAAGAATGCTTTCCCTCCAAGAAGAAATGGGGTTGAGAAACTGGTTCCATTGACGGCATTCTCCTCAGTCCTGTCCCACAAACCGTGGTACAGGCTGAGTGCACCAGGGTTCGGTCCCTTCTGCTGGGGGGCTGTACAATGAGATGGACAGCGGTGAGGACCAGGGAATGGCTAGCGAGTTGGCCAGATGGAAGATATCCATGAGTTGATCTTCTTTAGCACTGGTTCTGTCAGGAGGAGGAGGATGTCCCACTTCCCTGATCTTAGATGCAGCTGCATAAGAAAGGGCCTTTACCCTGCAAGAGCTGGGCTGGCTGAGGCTACAACCTACACACAAAGACATTTTGATGTCTGAGTCCGGAAAATGCCATTACAGAATTACGGGCAAGATGTGCATCCATTTTGGAAAATCATTTTAGATGATAAAGAACATGGGTTAATGAAATCTAAACAAAAATGGTTTTTATTTTAACTGAGATGGGCGTTCTTTTAACTTTGAGAAAGCACCTTGTTCTTTAAAGCAGTGGCCGCCTGCTAAAAGGAAAGGGAAAAGTACTTAAAAAAAGAACAAGCAGAAACAAGCAAGCTCTTCCCTCTCTTCCCCTTGGCATCCCATAAACCCTGGAAAAAGCCACACGCTTGCATCTGTTGTCCTAAAAGCGGATTCGGTACACGGTGTGCAAGAGACCAATCTCACACAGGCGGGAGAGATACTGTTTTATTCTGCGCAGGGTGCTCCATGGTCTTTGCACAAATCAAGCAGGCTGGATTCATCAGTTGTGTCCCTTTTATACAGTAACAATTGCATCTAATTTATTAAACTACTCCTACCTAATACATATTCAAACTATCTGATGCGTGTGCGTAGCATTGCGTAACCCTGACGCATCAGATGCCCTCTCTGCACGCGTGGGGGTCTCGGCTGGCCTTTGGTGGTCTTTTGAGGAGGTATCCCCTCCTCGCTTTGACCGCTCAGTCGCTCTGTATCGGGTCAGCGGTCCGTTTTCCTGCCAAGAGGGACGCAGCATCCATGAGGAAGAGCAGAAGGGATCAGCAGTGGTGCTCCAGGTGAGGCACCGTTAAACAGGAAGACTAGAACAGATCAGACTGATCTTGGCTAAGTGACTAAATTTAAACCAGGACTTTCTAACCTACCCCAGGGTTTTCTGTATCTGACATCACTTCCAGCGGCACCTGGGCTCGTGGCACCGGTGCCGTATTGCTGGCACTGGTGACTGTGGACCTTGATGCTCCTAGCTGCTGAAGTCAGCGTGATCAGGCCGGAGAGCTCGTGGGTGAGGGAAGTCGGAACTGGGAAAGGCTTCTCCGTTTTTCCTCCTCCCGCAGGACGTTTTTGTGCTACTTACCCGCTCCCTCCCCAAAAGGGGGGATCTCCTCTGCCCCGGTGCTGCTTGTCCTGCTGCTGGCTTTGCTTTATTAGCGATTGACTTTCTTGGGGAGGATAAGTTTGTATGAAAATACTGTATAGACACCGGGTGCTCCTCCGATCGATGGTTGCTGTTACGGCTTGTTGGCAATTACAGTTGCACTAGAGAGAGAGCTACCTCGCTAGATGCACAGTGTCCGTGTCCCCCCTGGTCCCCCCCACCGCACACACCCCCCCACACCCCGAGGCACTCTGTGGCAGAGCGGAGCGGTTCAGGGGAGGAAGCCCCCATGGCCGTGTGTCACAGGGGAGGCGAGGGACCCCCTTTTGTCTGCCGCCCCCCCCCCCCCCCGCCGGGGCAGCTCCCCAGGGCTTTGTGCGTGACGCCGCTGTCAGTCAGTCCCCCCCCCGCTGTGAGGGCAGCGCTGTCAGTCAGTCCCGGGGCGGACCAAGGGGGTCTTTCCTGGACTGGGGAGACCAGGAGGGGACAGAGGAGTCCAGACATAGTTGCCAAAGTACCAAGTGAGGGAGAGGGAAAGCATTTTTACTGTTACTTTTTGTTCTATTGAGTTTTTTTTTAGTTTTTTGTTGCCCAATCTTGAAAAGAACTAACAAAGCGGCTAGAAGGGGCCTTAATGCTGAAAGCCAGCACTTCTTCCTGGCAGACCTGTAGTCTTCTGCTTCTCCAGAGGAACGGCTGTCTCTCCGACGTCTCCTCTTGATCTATTGCTGTTCTTTGTGCGCCACCGCGAAAGGTCTGGCTTCATCTCCAACCTCCCGTCAGGCAGCCTTCTCGTCCTCAGGCCGAAGAAACCCCACCTCCAGGCCCCAGGGACCTCGGTGGCCCTCCGAGGGACTTCTCCCGGTGCAGCAGCATGGCGGAAGCCATGTTGTCTCGTCCCCTTGTCTTGGGACTCAGAGCAGAGGAGATGGCACCCCTTCAGAAGGGGTGGGGGTAGGGGAGAGGGTGGACGGTGGGAAGGAAGAGCTCACAAGACCCGTGGCCGTCAACAAAGTATTGTCGATGCCGGGGGGATGGAATATGTGAGCCTGCAGGCCGCCCAGGTGTGGAGGGTACTGGCCGGGCACTCCTCTAGCACCGTGTCGATGGTGTTCCAGGTGCTCCTCTAGCACCGTGTCAACGGCGGCGTTGTGGAGGGAAGCCCTGGGGCGTGACGTGGTGCTGCGTGGGGAGCTGTCCTGGAGGTGGATCCACCTCCATCGGCTCCTCCTCGTCTTCAGGTGGATCCACCTCCATCGGCTCCTCCTCGTCTTCAGGTGGATCCACCTCCATCGGCTCCACACCGTCAGCTGCGCAAGCGGTGGCCATTGCTAGCGTGTAGCTGACGGTGCCTCCCCTCCGACGCCGACGCTGCCTCCTCCGCGCCTTCCGCAATCGCTTCTCCGGTTGCCCACGCAGAAGCGGGCACTTGCTCGCTTTGCTGCTGTGGGTCCTCTTTCTGCCAGCCATCGTGGAAGTCGAGGGCCCAGAAGCTCAGCAAATGTGGGCCAGCTGCTGGGGGTTCGCAACAGGAGGCGGTGAGGTAGTTTGTGACATCAGGAGGCCACTGTGATTGTTCTGCGAATAACCATATACGGCTATTCTGGCAGCTGGGGGGCCTGTGGCCTTCAAGGTAGCCTTCTGTAGGAGGAAGAGGAGGCCTGGGGGGGGCTGAGGGCCCCTTTCCTGGGGATCGCTGCCCTGTGTCCATTCCTAATGGAGGGACATTTCAGGGATCGGGTCTGAAACACGGGCAAAGATTTTTCTGAGGAGGGCCAGAATTGTTTGGATTCTACCCACCCATCCTTTTCAGCATTTTAATGGCCGAGGGATTGTTAAAAATCTGCGTGAGCCAGATGGAGACTTTCCATCAACTTCGGTGGAGTTTGGATCAGGCCCAAAGTGAGTGGGTCCTTACAGAGCTTGGGGAGAAGAGGGGGAAACTTTGCAATGTCTAACTGGTCCGGAGAAGCGAGGCAGAGGGTGAAGAGGATGAGTGCTATGAAGATGCTGTTACCATTGCGCTTCATTAGCTGAAGGATATGCTGCTGATTTCTCAGGGTGGATGGCAATAGAGCCCTGGACGCTATTCGCATTTGGCTACTGGGAAAATGAAGGGGAGCTTTACCAACTGTATGTGTGAAGCCACACAAGATCTTAAATCACAGCAGCTATGAATCCATCCCAAAACCCAAGTGCTTTGTGCAGAGCACTGCTTACAGACTCATTTCTCAGCCTCTCCCAGTCCTGGCCAGACAGGGAACAGCAAGAACCTGTTGCAGTTTTGGCAGTCCTGGGAATGGATCAGATCCCACTGCTCCAGTCCTAGAATGCTTCATCTCCATCCAAGAGCTACAACTGCCCATCCCAGCGCTGTTCCTGGATGCATCTTTCCACTAGAGGAAACTTCAGCTGGAGAAGATGGTCTTCCTAACCTTTGTATCCAAAAAGATGCGATTACTCCTTGGTTTCTGGAGATCTTGTAGAGAGGGTTGGGATGTCTTTGCAGACTAGGTGGCCTCTGAATTGGATGGATAGTCCAAAATATCCCTTTTTTGGCTATTCAGAACTGCCAGTGGATTGGTGCCTTTCATCCAAATGGTGCTTTCCAGCCTTACATTCCCGACTTTGGGCCAAAGCCCTTCACAGTTGGCTTCTCAAGCCCCAGAGCTGCCTTATAAGCTACACTGGATCTTATTAATTTGAATCCGTGCCATCCCCTTTTCTCATTTACCACTTACTGCAGGGGGCTTTGGTTGCATGTGTGTCAGCATCAGGGTGCTGTGAGTTCAAGGCTCTTGCCTTACATTGGCTGAACTCTGCTGCCTCTGCAGATTGGGACTGGCCTGGCATTTTTCAGGCAGGAGAAAGGTATTTCTGATACTCTGGCACTGTCGAAAAGCATCAGCATTTGCGTTATAGCAGCACCTCAGAGTCCTGCACTAATGGTCTGGAAGTTCACTCTCAAACAACTGCAGGATCCTAATGAAGGGATAGACTGTTTAAAAAAAAAAAAAAAAAATGCTGTGGCTACTCCAGAGAGGCACAACTTACCGCACTGGGCTGGGCCCTGGCCAACATCTGCCGAACACTGCTCAATATTATGCAGCACCCTCAAAGAGAAGAGAGGGGAAACATACCAACAGACACTATGGCTAAACCAGACACTATATCAGTTGCCCCTATAACTAAAAAGAAACAATGGAAGCAGAAGTCAACTCATTTAGCAAGGGATGAATAAACTTCTGATCCTCTCCCCCACCCCACCAGGGGGGAGTGAGCGAGCAGCTGTGGGCTGCTTAGTTGTTGGGTGGGTTTAAACCATGAGAACAGGCCAGGACAGCTGAGTACAGGGGATGAGGCCCACCAAGGATATAGCACCCTTCTAAACTTGGTTCCTCCCTAACCTGAAACGGAGCCAAGACCAATCAGTCCCCTGCACTAGAGTGCCTGTCCTGGTTTCAGCTGGGATAGAGTTAACTGTCTTCCTAGTAGCTGGTACAGTGCTATGTTTTGAGTTCAGTATGCGAAGAATGTTGATAACACTGATGTTTTCAGTTGTTGCTAAGTAGCGTTTAGACTATAGTCAAGGATTTTTCAGCTTCTCATGCCCAGCCAGGGCACAAGAAGTTGGCACAGGACACAGCCAGGGCACCTGACCCAAACTGGCCAACGGTGTATTCCATACCATGCGACGTCCCATCTAGTATAGGAACTGGGAAGTGGGGGCAGGGAATCGCCGCTCGGGGACTGGCGGGGTGTCGGTCGGTGGGTGCTGGGCAATTGCCCTGCGCATCATTTGTACATTCCAATCCTTTTATTACTACTGTTGTCATTTTATTAGTGTTATCATTATCATTATTAGTTTCTTCTTTTCTGTTCTATTAAACCGTTCTTATCTCAACCCACGAGTTTTACTTCTTGTTCCCGATTTTCTCCCCCATCCCACTGGATGGGGGGGAGTGAGTGAGCGGCTGCGTGGTGCTTAGTTGCTGGCTGGGGTTAAACCACGACGGTGCCCCAGCCAAAAAATGACCACAGCAGAAGCGCTGGTGATACCGCTCAACCACCACAAGCATAGCCCAATGATTCAGCTCCATTCTGCTGGTACCGTGGCATCACACACCAGGAAACAGGCAGGCATTCAGGGCAGGGGAAAGCAGACTCTGACACCCCTTCGCACGCAGGATTGACCTGAAGAGGTGTGCGTCCCAAAGCGCCTCAGGCCCCACTGAAGGAGGCAGTGGCAGGGATGCAGCCAGCCACACCTCTGGTGGGGATCCGTCTGCATCCTTCCCCTCAGCTCCCCTCTGCTCTGGACTGCCTTGCAGCTCCTGATGACAAATCCCCTCCAGAACCAACAGGACCAAGCCGCCACTCACACGCTGCCCGACCCGGGCAGGAGGGGGTGCGGGGGGCACGCTGCAGCCATCGGGAGCACAAGGCATGGCTGTCGGGGGGGGGGTGTGTGTGTCACGCAGGGCCTGGCCTGGTTTGGCGCGGGTCCTCTGCTGTGCAGGGCAGCGTGCCGAATGGGAAGCTCGACTGTTTGAGATGGTGAGCGCTTCCTTGCCCAAAATTGCGTCATCCTGGACCCTGATTCAAGCTGAAGTCTAGTGAAATCCAGAAATCCAGTGCTGCTTCAGTAGGTTGGTAATGGGCAGGTACTGCAGCTTCACTTCCTTCTTTCAGGTGTACTGCTAACTCCCCTGGCTGCGCTACAGGTAAAAGTGCCAGTTTTACGTCAGGTTTTTATTATAGAACTACTCTCCCCATTCCCAACCCAGCATGTCTAAGAAGCTTGGCTGAAATTTTAGCATCGTTAACACCCCGTCAATGCTGTGTGAAACCCACCTGTAGGCCAGCACTGGGGAAGTGTCCATCTGGAATCCATCCCTGGCGTGGATCAAAGACACATGAGAGCCTGTCCCTGGACATTTGGGAGACTCTGCTGTGGGGAGAGGAGGCCTGCGGTAGTCCTAAGCATTTGAGACTTCTGATCAAGTGTCAGTAGCCCAGACACTCTGTCCACGAATTATGCTCCGGCTGGTGGAGGGGATGTAGAGGAGACCCCTGTTGCAAAGGGAGCTTGCTCATCTTTGACCAGAACGAGCCAGGTGAACCCTCACTGCTTTGCAAGATGAAACAAAGCTGAAGCTTCCAGCAAAGAGCAAGCACCAGCTGAAGAAGTCTGAACTCTTGCAGTTAATCTGAGCAGGAAGCAGAAGAGCAGGCATTCAGCAGCTGGCCGAACTAAGGACCAAATCAGTGCAGAGATGGGACAGGGAAAGAAGATCTTCATATACAAAAAGTCTGCTTTGTTCCTCTCATACTTCGTGTCAAGGAATCAGAGAAGGAACTGTAAAATCTCGGACAACTTTTTTCAGAGCCGTATGCTCTGCTTGACTGATAGAAAAAAAAGCAGGCCATAAATGTATTACATCAATAATACACATCTGCTGTGCATTCAGGGCCTACACAAAAGTGAATAGGCACACCTATCCAGCTGGGAACATAGCCGCTGTGCACAGTTTTCCTTATCGGCCTGGAACAAATTCTGAACATCTCCGAAGAGAGATGTGGGGTTTCCACTGATCAGAGCAGCACAGAGGAAGGGAGTTTCTTTTGAGATAGTGCCTGATAGGTTCCCACACAGCAAGCTGGCTGAAGTTTAAATTACCTACTTCAGAGCAGTGAAGGACTGATATGCTTGAACTCTCTAAGGTTTGCCTTATTCAAACACCTCCTCTGACTTCAAGACTTTGAAAATAAATCAGAAGGGGGCTGATTAATGCCAAGCTGACACCGTGCTCCCTCTAAAGGCTCAAGGATGCAGGCATGGCATCTTTGGTCCAAAAGAAGACCTTGCAGTTGTCTCTGCTGTGCCTGTCTCTCAACACATGGCCTCCTCTTCCCAGAAATTTTCACTCTGGCAGCACTTGGCCCTCAACACATATCAATTGATATATAGTGCTTGTCTGGCCACATTTGGACCCGTTCTGATTCTCTGCCCCTTTCTTCTCTCCCCTGCTTTCCAAATAGCCATCCACGACTGTTTACTTTGGCAACGCCTACAAAAAAAAATAGTCTCAATGAAAAGGAAAAATCCATTAGGAAAAGCCATCTGAGTGCTAAAAGGCCCCTAATCAGTGGAAAGTTTAAAGAGCACTGCTCTGAGAGAGGCTGCGGTGCCTCTCCAACACCTTCACAGCAATGTGTGAGGCTATGACATGTCAAAGTGAAGCCCCAAACGCAGGCACTGTGCCAAAAGAACTGGTTTCGTTAGGGCTGAGGAGAGCGTTTATGTCCGGGTGGGTGGTGGGGAGGGAGTTGCTTATGTGGAAACAACTGCATCAGAGCAAATAACTGCAATCAAATTAATAAGATTGCCCCTAGCTGGTTACAGCACACAGCCTTGGCTATTCTTCTCAGTCAAAAGTGAAATGAGAGAGGTTTATCTACAGCTCAGCATTACACCTTGACCAAAGCGGGAACTTGAATTTTAAGAACCAATGCAGGTCAAAGTAAGGGGAACTTGAATTTTAAGAACCAATGCAGGTGAAAGTAAGGGGATCTCAGCAAAGCCAGCTGGGGCAGAAAGGCAGTGCTAGGAAGAGGATCTAGTGCTGTCGAGAAAGAAAGGCCCTCCAAATTGTTGTCTTCCTTGATGTCTGAAACAATAAATTCAGCCAACAGCTGGAGAAAGCAGGGAATATAGTTTAAGATAAAATGCAGCTGCCCAAGAAACACCTCTCAGCTACTGATCCCAAAGTGAGAAATGACTGTCCACTTAAGCTATATGAGGTATGTAGTGCTCCCGTGTCTGGGTAGACTAGTTGCTTTGGGTTGCAGGACCCTCTGTATTTCAGACCACCATTATCTAACATTTCACAAGTCCACCAAATTACAGATTTCAAAGCATCACACAGAAGTCAATGAACTGCTCCTTTCAGTTCCCCTATGAAGAAGAAAGATGCATGTTTTTCTTATAGGGAGGGATCAAAATATTTGTAATGAATCTGCTGCTCTATCAACTGTTTTTTTAAAGCTTGATAGAAACAGTCAGAATTAGGTTTAGTCCATTCTCCTTCATCTTCTACACTTTTTAATCCAGCATGTAAGGAAACTCAGTCACAATTTAGCCTCTAAAAAGTCTATGCCATAAAAGTCTGTGTACATTGCAGTCCAAAGCTGAACTTACAGATCAGGAAAATCTACTCCAGCTAATTGTATACTGCCAGCTCAGCCTTTTGCGTGCCCTGTACAACCCTGTCTTCAACTCCGGGTAATCGTGTTGTATCTACAGCCTAAATCACTGCCATGACGTCTTTCAGAATCTGTGCTACCTAGCTGAAGATAGCTCAGTGCATCTACGTAATATCCAAACATGGACAATAATACAGACCAGCCCTTATTCGCATGCCGTAGCAAGCGCAGCAGTTTCAAATTGCTGCAGGAGGAATATACTCTTGGAAGGTGCTTTGATTATTGAAACCAAAACCTTTAATTTTCCACAGAAGAGAAAAAGGACTGGGTGAAGGGCTTGGACTGTGGTACAGTGTACTTTTACAGTAAATGTGATCTCTTCTGCTGCTCAGGATGAAGAATAGGTAATCAAATTTGTCTACCTGAGGCAGAGGCAAAATGGAGACACTAAAGAGAAGGATGTTTTGGTACGCCACTTCGAGGTATTCTTTATCTTTCACATAAGATACATAGACACCCCCCCACACACTCCACACAAAATTCTAAGGCATACCTAAAAAAGTGACAATAATTTAAATTATGTTGGGCTACATTTAAAGCCATACGAGAGGTAGAAGTCCCATTATGTAAGAGGCTTCTGAAGGGGAACAAACTTGCTTCCTCCTCGGATCTATTTGGAAATTTTCAATGAAGGAAACTTAGAAGTCCCATATTGTTTTGGGATATTCAAAATGTCTTAGCATCAACTTTTAAGAATTTTGCATTTATACAGAAAAACAAAAAGGTATTTCTGGTGCTTTTAGAAGTCTTCCCATAACTCCAATTTTATTACAGAATAAAACTCTAGTGAAACATCCTAAACTGAGAAAGCCATGCAATTTCAGAGAAGTACCAATCACACTATGAAAATTTAATCACCAAACCCTAGATGAGATCCATACAGCCAGGAAGGATTGAAGTACAAAGACTGCAGCATAACCTGAACTTCCCCTCTAGCAATTAGAAAATAAACTGATATGGAAGAATAAAAACAGCTGTGCCTGGAACCTTCTGTCATCTATAACAGACAGCTGTAGAAAGACCCATTACCCTCAAATGGGCAGAAGCAGCAGGTAGAGATGAAATGTCTTTGAATTAAGTGATTACACTTTTTGGAATAGCCTCCCTCCAAACAACACAATCTGGAGATATCCAGCATGCCTGCTGGAGCAGAAACAACACGCAGTCTGGGCTTTCCCAAGAACGACTGTACTGTTGGCAATGTGTAGATATGTACACACAGATAGTAAAACATCCCTATCTGGGCAAGGCTCAGCCCACTTCAATTATCTTCTTGTTCGAGGACTTGATTCATTCAGTATTTTCACCTGTCTCTGCTGTCAGCCAATCCTAAATTACCATCTGTCCCTCTTGCTGACCAATCCCACTCAGCCTTTCAGGTATACA
>NW_027212465.1:0-32000 GCF_947461875.1 Haliaeetus albicilla | reverse complement strand
CTTCCCTGTCCCGTCTCTTTTCCCTGGGCTCTCTCTTTTCCCTCGCTTGTCTCTTCCCCCTCTTTCCCCTCTCCTGTGTCTGTCACCTCTCTTCACTTGGTGTCTCATTTTCCCGCTTTCACTCGCCCCTCTCTTTTCCCTCTCATTACTCAACTCTCTCTTTTCACTGTCTCTTCCCAGTCGTGTCTCTGTTCCCTGGACACTTTCTTTTCCCTCTCTCTTCCCTGTCCTGTCTCTTTTCCCTGGACACTTTCTTTTCCCCCGCTTGTCTCTTTTCCCTGTTTCCCCTCGCCTGTCTCTCTCACCCCTGTTCTCTCGGCGTTCAGTTTTCCCGCTTCCACTCGCCTTCCTCTATTCCCTCCCTTTCCTCCACTCCCTCTTTTCCCTCTCTCTTCCCTGTCCTGCCTCTTTTCCCTGGGCTCTCTCTTTTCCCCCGCTTGTCTCTTCCCCGTCTTTCCCCTCTCCTGTATCTGTCACCTCTCTTCACTCGGTGTGTAAATTTCCCACCTTCACCTGCCCCTCTCTTTTCTCTCTCACTCATCAACTCCCTGTTTTCACTCTCTCCTCCCTGTCCTGTCTCTTTTCCCTGGACTCACTCTTTCCCCCCGCTTGTCTCTTTCCCCTCTTTCCCCTCTCCTGTGTCTGTCACCTCTCTTCACTCGGTGTGTAAATTTCCCACTTTCACTCGCCCCTCTCTTTTCCCTCTCATTCATCAACTCTCTCTTTTCACTGTCTCTTCCCTGTCCTGTCTCTTTTCCCTGGACACTTTCGTTTCCCTCTTTCCCACTGCTTGTCTCTTTCCCCTTTTTCCCCTCTCCTGTGTCTGTCACCTCTCTTCACTCGGTGTCTAATTTCCCCCCTTTCTCTCGCCTCTCTCTTTTCCTTCTCGTTCCTCACCTCTCTCTTTACCCTTGCCTGTCGCTTTTCCCTCTTTTGCCTATTCTCCATGAACTCTTCCCTCTTTACCCTCACCAGTCACTTTCCCCTGCATTCCCTCAACTCCCTCTTTTCCAACTTTTCCCTCGCTTGTCTCTTTTCCCTGTTTCCCCTCGCCTGTCTCTCTCACATCTGTTCTCTCTGCGTTCATTTTTCCCGCTTTCACTCGCCTTCCTCTATTCCCTCCCTTTCCTCCACTCCCTCTTTTCCCTCTCTCTTCCCTGTCCCGTCTCTTTTCCCTGGGCTCTCTCTTTTCCCTCGCTTGTCTCTTCCCCCTCTTTCCCCTCTCCTGTGTCTGTCACCTCTCTTCACTTGGTGTCTCATTTTCCCGCTTTCACTCGCCCCTCTCTTTTCCCTCTCATTACTCAACTCTCTCTTTTCACTGTCTCTTCCCAGTCGTGTCTCTGTTCCCTGGACACTTTCTTTTCCCTCTCTCTTCCCTGTCCTGTCTCTTTTCCCTGGACTCTCTCTTTTCCCCCGCTTGTCTCTTTTCCCTGTTTCCCCTCGCCTGTCTCTCTCACCCCTGTTCTCTCGGCGTTCAGTTTTCCCGCTTCCACTCGCCTTCCTCTATTCCCTCCCTTTCCTCCACTCCCTCTTTTCCCTCTCTCTTCCCTGTCCTGCCTCTTTTCCCTGGGCTCTCTCTTTTCCCCCGCTTGTCTCTTCCCCGTCTTTCCCCTCTCCTGTATCTGTCACCTCTCTTCACTCGGTGTGTAAATTTCCCACCTTCACCTGCCCCTCTCTTTTCTCTCTCACTCATCAACTCCCTGTTTTCACTCTCTCCTCCCTGTCCTGTCTCTTTTCCCTGGACTCACTCTTTCCCCCCGCTTGTCTCTTTCCCCTCTTTCCCCTCTCCTGTGTCTGTCACCTCTCTTCACTCGGTGTGTAAATTTCCCACTTTCACTCGCCCCTCTCTTTTCCCTCTCATTCATCAACTCTCTCTTTTCACTGTCTCTTCCCTGTCCTGTCTCTTTTCCCTGGACACTTTCGTTTCCCTCTTTCCCACTGCTTGTCTCTTTCCCCTTTTTCCCCTCTCCTGTGTCTGTCACCTCTCTTCACTCGGTGTCTAATTTCCCCCCTTTCTCTCGCCTCTCTCTTTTCCTTCTCGTTCCTCACCTCTCTCTTTACCCTTGCCTGTCGCTTTTCCCTCTTTTGCCTATTCTCCATGAACTCTTCCCTCTTTACTCTCACCAGTCACTTTCCCCTGCTTTCCCTCAACTCCCTCTTTTCCAACTTTTCCCTCGCTTGTCTCTTTTCCCTGTTTCCCCTCGCCTGTCTCTCTCACCTCTGTTCTCTCGGCGTTCATTTTTCCCGCTTTCACTCGACTTCCTCTATTCCCTCCCTTTCCTCCACTCCCTCTTTTCCCTCTCTCTTCCCTGTCCCGTCTCTTTTCCCTGGACTCTCTCTTTTCCCCCGCTTGTCTCTTTTCCCTGTTTCCCCTCGCCTGTCTCTCTCACCTCTGTTCTCTCGGCGTTCATTTTTCCCGCTTTCACTCGCCTTCCTCTACTCCCTCCCTTTCCTCCACTCCCTCTTTTCCCTCTCTCTTCCCTGTCCTGTCTCTTCTCTGGACTCTCTCTTTTCCCCCGCTTGTCTCTTCCCCGTCTTTCCCCTCTCCTGTGTCTGTCACCTCTCTTCACTTGGTGTCTCATTTTCCCACTTTCACTCGCCCCTCTCTTTTCCCTCTCATTCCTCAACTCTCTCTTTTCACTGTCTCTTCCCAGTCGTGTCTCTTCTCCCTGGACACTTTCTTTTCCCTCTCTCTTCCCTGTCCTGTCTCTTTTCCCTGGACTCTCTCTTTTCCCCCGCTTGTCTCTTTTCCCTGATTCCCCTCGCCTGTCTCTCTCATCTCTGTTCTCTCGGCGTTCATTTTTCCCGCTTTCACTTGCCTTCCTCTACTCCCTCCCTTTCCTCCACTCCCTCTTTTCCCTCTCTCTTCCCTGTCCTGCCTCTTTTCCCTGGGCTCTCTCTTTCCCCCCGCTTGTCTCTTCCCCCTCTTTCCCCTCTCCTGTGTCTGTCACCTCTCTTCACTCGGTGTCTCATTTTCCCGCTTTCACTCGCCCCTCTCTTTTCCCTCTCATTCCTCAACTCTCTCTTTTCACTGTCTCTTCCCAGTCGTGTCTCTTCTCCCTGGACACTTTCTTTTCCCTCTCTCTTCCCTGTCCTGCCTCTTTTCCCTGGACTCTCTCTTTTCCCCCGCTTGTCTCTTTTCCCTGTTTCCCCTCGCCTGTCTCTCTCACCTCTGTTCTCTCGGCGTTCATTTTTCCCGCTTTCACTCGCCTTCCTCTATTCCCTCCCTTTCCTCCACTCCCTCTTTTCCCTCTCTCTTCCCTGTCCTGTCTCTTCCCTGGACTCTCTCTTTTCCCCCGCTTGTCTCTTCCCCGTCTTTCCCCTCTCCTGTGTCTGTCACCTCTCTTCACTCGGTGTCTAATTTCCCCCCTTTCTCTCGCCTCTCTCTTTTCCTTCTCGTTCCTCACCTCTCTCTTTACCCTTGCCTGTCGCTTGTCCCTCTTTTGCCTATTCTCCATGAACTCTTCCCTCTTTACTCTCACCAGTCACTTTCCCCTGCTTTCCCTCAACTCCCTCTTTTCCAACTTTTCCCTCGCTTGTCTCTTTTCCCTGTTTCCCCTCGCCTGTCTCTCTCACCTCTGTTCTCTCTGCGTTCATTTTTCCCGCTTTCACTCGCCTTCCTCTACTCCCTCCCTTTCCTCCACTCCCTCTTTTCCCTCTCTCTTCCCTGTCCCGTCTCTTTTCCCTGGACTCTCTCTTTTCCCCCGCTTGTCTCTTTTCCCTGTTTCCCCTCGCCTGTCTCTCTCACCTCTGTTCTCTCGCCGTTCATTTTTCCCGCTTTCACTCGCCTTCCTCTACTCCCTCCCTTTCCTCCACTCCCTCTTTTCCCTCTCTCTTCCCTGTCCTGTCTCTTCCCTGGACTCTCTCTTTTCCCCCGCTTGTCTCTTCCCCGTCTTTCCCCTCTCCTGTGTCTGTCACCTCTCTTCACTTGGTGTCTCATTTTCCCACTTTCACTCGCCTCTCTCGTTTAACTCTCATTCATCAACTCTCTCTCTACACTCTCTCCTCCCTGTCCTGTCTCTTTTCCCTGGATACTCTCTTTTCCCCCGCTTGTCTCTTTCCCTTCTTTCCCCTCTCCTGTATCTGTCACCTCTCTTCACTCGGTGTGTAAATTTCCACCTTCATTCGCCCCTCTCTTTTCTCTCTCACTCATCAACTCCCTCTTTTCCCTCTCTCTTCCCTGTCCTGTCTCTTTTCCCTGGACTCTCTCTTTTCCCCCGCTTGTCTCTTTTCCCTGTTTCCCCTCGCCTGTCTCTCTCACCTCTGTTCTCTCGGCGGTCATTTTTCCCGCTTCCACTCGCCTTCCTCTATTCCCTCCCTTTCCTCCACTCCCTCTTTTCCCTCTCTCTTCCCTGTCCCGTCTCTTTTCCCTGGGCTCTCTCTTTTCCCCCGCTTGTCTCTTCCCCCTCTTTCCCCTCTCCTGTGTCTGTCACGTCTCTTCACTCGGTGTCTCATTTTCCCGCTTTCACTCGCCTTCCTCTTTTCCCTCTCATTACTCAAGTCTCTCTTTTCACTGTCTCTTCCCAGTCGTGTCTTTTTTCCCTGGACACTTTTTTTTCCCTCTCTCTTCCCTGTCCTGCCTCTTTTCCCTGGGCTCTCTCTTTTCCCCCGCTTGTCTCTTCCCCGTCTTTCCCCTCTCCTGTGTCTGTCACCTCTCTTCACTCGGTGTCTCATTTTCCCGCTTTCACTCGCCTTCCTCTATTCCCTCCCTTTCCTCCACTCCCTCTTTTCCCTCTCTCTTCCCTGTCCTGTCTCTTTTCCCTGGACACTTTCTTTTCCCTCTTTCCCACTGCTTGTCTCTTTCCCCTATTTCCCCTCTCCTGTGTCTGTCACCTCTCTTCACTCGGTGTCTAATTTCCCCCCTTTCTCTCGCCTCTCTCTTTTCCTTCTCGTTCCTCACCTCTCTCTTTACCCTTGCCTGTCGCTTTTCCCTCTTTTGCCTATTCTCCATGAACTCTTCCCTCTTTACTCTCACCAGTCACTTTCCGCTGCTTTCCCTCAACTCCCTCTTTTCCAACTTCTCCCTCGCTTGTCTCTTTGCCCTGTTTCCCCTCGCCTGTCTCTCTCACCTCTGTTCTCTCGGCGTTCATTTTTCCTGCTTTCACTCGCCTTCCTCTATTCCCTCCCTTTCCTCCACTCCCTCTTTTCCCTCTCTCTTCCCTGTCCCGTCTCTTTTCCCTGGACTCTCTCTTTTCCCCCGCTTGTCTCTTCCCCCTCTTTCCCCTCTCCTGTGTCTGTCACCTCTCTTCATTCGGTGTCTCATTTTCCCGCTTTCACTCGCCCCTCTCTTTTCCCTCTCATTCCTCAACTCTCTCTTTTCACTGTCTCTTCCCTGTCCTGTCTCTTTTCCCTGGACACTTTCTTCTCCCTCTCCCTTCCCTGTGCTGTGTCTTTTCCCTGGGCTCTCTCTTTTCCCCCGCTTTGTCTCTTTTCCCTGTTTCCCCTCGCCTGTCTCTCTCACCTCTGTTCTCTCGGCGTTCATTTTTCCCGCTTCCACTCGCCTTCCTCTATTCCCTCCCTTTCCTCCACTCCCTCTTTTCCCTCTCTCTTCCCTGTCCTGTCTCTTTTCCCTGGGCTCTCTCTTTTCCCCCGCTTTGTCTCTTTTCCCTGATTCCCCTCGCTTGTCTCTCTCACCTCTGTTCTCTCGGCGTTCATTTTTCCCGCTTCCACTCGCCTTCCTCTATTCCCTCCTTTCCTCCACTCCCTCTTTTCCCTCTCTCTTCCCTGTCCTGTCTCTTCCCTGGACTCTCTCTTTTCCCCCGCTTATCTCTTCCCCGTCTTTCCCCTCTCCTGTGTCTGTCACCTCTCTTCACTCTGTGTCTCATTTTCCCACTTTCACTCGCCTCTCTCGTTTCCCTCTCATTCATCAACTCTCTCTCTACACTCTCTCCTCCCTGTCCTGTCTCTTTTCCCTGGATACTCTCTTTTCCCCGGCTTGTCTCTTTCCCTTCTTTCCCCTCTCCTGTATCTGTCACCTCTCTTCACTCGGTGTGTAAATTTCCCACCTTCACTCGCCCCTCTCTTTTCTCTCTCACTCATCAACTCCCTCTTTTCACTGTCTCCTCCCTGTCCTGTCTCTTTTCCCTGGACTCTCTCTTTCCCCCCGCTTGTCTCTTTCCCCTCTTTCCCCTCTCTTGTGTCTGTCACCTCTCTTCACTCGGTGTGTAAATTTCCCACTTTCACTCGCCCCTCTCTTTTCCCTCTCATTCATCAACTCTCTCTTTTCACTGTCTCTTCCCAGTCGTGTCTCTGTTCCCTGGGCACTTTCTTTTCCCTCTTTCCCCCTGCTTGTCTCTTCCCCCTCTTTCCCTTCTCCTGTGTCTGTCACCTCTCTTCACTCGGTGTCTCATTTTCCAACTTTCACTCGCCTCTCTCTTTTCCTTCTCGTTCCTCAACTCTCTCTTTTCCCTTGCCTGTCGTTTCTCCCTCTTTTGCCTATTCTCCATGAACTCTTCCCTCTTTACCCTCACCAGTCACTTTCCCCTGCTTTCCCTCAACTCCCTCTTTTCCACCGTTTCCCTCGCTTGTCTCTTTTCCCTGTTTCCCCTCGCCTGTCTCTCTAACCTCTGTTCTCTCGGTGTTTATATTTTCCGCTTCCACTCGCCTTCCTCTATTCCCTCCCTTTTCTCCACTCCCTCTTTTCCCTCTCTCTTCCCTGTCCTTCGTCTTTTCCCTGGACTCTCTCTTTTCCCCGCTTGTCTCTTTTCCCTGTTTCCCCTCGCCTGTGTCTCTCACCTCTGTTCTCTCGGCGTTCATTTTCCCCGCTTTCACTCGCCTTCCTCTATTCCCTCCCTTCCCTCCACTCCCTCTATTCCCTCTCTCTTCCCTGTCCTGTCTCTTTTCCCTGGACTCTCTCTTTTCCCCGCTTGTCTCTTTTCCCTGTTTCCCCTCGCCTGTCTCTCTCACCTCTGTTCTCTCGGCGTTCATTTTTCCCGCTTCCACTCGCCTTCCTCTATTCCCTCTCTTTCCTCCACTCCCTCTTTTCCCTCTCTCTTCCCTGTCCTGTCTCTTTTCCCTGGATAGTCTCTTTTCCCCGGCTTGTCTCTTTTCCCTGTTTCCCCTCGCCTGTCTCTCTCACCTCTGTTCTCTCGGCGTTCATTTTTCCCGCTTCCACTCGCCTTCCTCTATTCCCTCCCTTCCCTCCACTCCCTCTTTTCCCTCTCTCTTCCCTGTCCTGTCTCTTTTCCCTGGGCTCTCTCTTTCCCCCCGCTTGTCTCTTCCCCCTCTTTCCCCTCTCCTGTGTCTGTCACCTCTCTTCACTCGGTGTCTCATTTTCCCGCTTTCACTCGCCCCTCTCTTTTCCCTCTCATTCCTCAACTCTCTCTTTTCACTGTCTCTTCCCAGTCGTGTCTCTTTTCCCTGGACACTATCTTTTCCCTCTCTCTTCCCTGTCCTGTCTCTTTTCCCTGGACTCTCTCTTTTCCCCCGCTTGTCTCTTTTCCCTGTTTCCCCTCGCCTGTCTCTCTCACCTCTGTTCTCTCGGCGTTCATTTTCCCCGCTTCCACTCGCCTTCCTCTATTCCCTCCCTTCCCTCCACTCCCTCTTTTCCCTCTCTCTTCCCTGTCCTGTCTCTTTTCCCTGGACTCTCTCTTTCCCCCCGCTTGTCTCTTCCCCGTCTTTCCCCTCTCCTGTGTCTGTCACCTCTCTTCACTCGGTGTCTAATTTCCCCCCTTTCTCTCGCCTCTCTCTTTTCCTTCTCGTTCCTCACCTCTCTCTTTACCCTTGCCTGTCGCTTGTCCCTCTTTTGCCTATTCTCCATGAACTCTTCCCTCTTTACCCTCAGCAGTCACTTCCCCTGCTTTCCCTCAACTCCCTCTTTTCCAGCTTTTCCCTCGCTTGTCTCTTTTCCCTGTTTCCCCTCGCCTGTCTCTCTCACCTCTGTTCTCTCTGCGTTCATTTTTCCCGCTTTCACTCGCCTTCCTCTATTCCCTCCCTTTCCTCCACTCCCTCTTTTCCCTCTCTCTTCCCTGTCCCGTCTCTTTTCCCTGGGCTCTCTCTTTTCCCTCGCTTGTCTCTTCCCCCTCCTTCCCCTCTCCTGTGTCTGTCACCTCTCTTCACTCGGTGTCTCATTTTCCCACTTTCACTCGCCCCTCTCGTTTAACTCTCATTCATCAACTCTCTCTCTACACTCTCTCCTCCCTGTCCTGTCTCTTTTCCCTGGATACTCTCTTTTCCCCGGCTTGTCTCTTTCCCTTCTTTCCCCTCTCCTGTATCTGTCACCTCTCTTCACTCGGTGTGTAAATTTCCACCTTCATTCGCCCCTCTCTTTTCTCTCTCACTCATCAACTCTCTCTTTTCACTCTCTCCTCCCTGTCCTGCCTCTTTTCCCTGGGCTCTCTCTTTCCCCCCGCTTGCCTCTTTTCCCTGTTTCCCCTCGCCTGTCTCTCTCACCTCTGTTCTCTCGGCGTTCATTTTTCCCGCTTTCACTCGCCTTCCTCTACTCCCTCCCTTTCCTCCACTCCCTCTTTTCCCTCTCTCTTCCCTGTCCTGTCTCTTCCCTGGACTCTCTCTTTTCCCCCGCTTGTCTCTTCCCCGTCTTTCCCCTCTCCTGTGTCTGTCACCTCTCTTCACTTGGTGTCTCATTTTCCCACTTTCACTCGCCTCTCTCGTTTAACTCTCATTCATCAACTCTCTCTCTACACTCTCTCCTCCCTGTCCTGTCTCTTTTCCCTGGATACTCTCTTTTCCCCCGCTTGTCTCTTTCCCTTCTTTCCCCTCTCCTGTATCTGTCACCTCTCTTCACTCGGTGTGTAAATTTCCACCTTCATTCGCCCCTCTCTTTTCTCTCTCACTCATCAACTCTCTCTTTTCACTCTCTCCTCCCTGTCCTGCCTCTTTTCCCTGGGCTCTCTCTTTTCCCCCGCTTGCCTCTTTTCCCTGTTTCCCCTCGCCTGTCTCTCTCACCTCTGTTCTCTCGGCGTTCATTTTTCCCGCTTTCACTCGCCTTCCTCTACTCCCTCCCTTTCCTCCACTCCCTCTTTTCCCTCTCTCTTCCCTGTCCTGTCTCTTCCCTGGACTCTCTCTTTTCCCCCGCTTGTCTCTTCCCCGTCTTTCCCCTCTCCTGTGTCTGTCACCTCTCTTCACTTGGTGTCTCATTTTCCCACTTTCACTCGCCTCTCTCGTTTAACTCTCATTCATCAACTCTCTCTCTACACTCTCTCCTCCCTGTCCTGTCTCTTTTCCCTGGATACTCTCTTTTCCCCCGCTTGTCTCTTTCCCTTCTTTCCCCTCTCCTGTATCTGTCACCTCTCTTCACTCGGTGTGTAAATTTCCACCTTCATTCGCCCCTCTCTTTTCTCTCTCACTCATCAACTCTCTCTTTTCACTGTCTCTTCCCAGTCGTGTCTCTTTTCCCTGGACTCTCTCTTTTCCCCCGCTTGTCTCTTTTCCCTGTTTCCCCTCGCCTGTGTCTCTCACCTCTGTTCTCTCGGCGTTCATTTTCCCCGCTTTCACTCGCCTTCCTCTATTCCCTCCCTTCCCTCCACTCCCTCTATTCCCTCTCTCTTCCCTGTCCTGTCTCTTTTCCCTGGACTCTCTCTTTTCCCCGCTTGTCTCTTTTCCCTGTTTCCCCTCGCCTGTCTCTCTCACCTCTGTTCTCTCGGCGTTCATTTTTCCCGCTTCCACTCGCCTTCCTCTATTCCCTCTCTTTCCTCCACTCCCTCTTTTCCCTCTCTCTTCCCTGTCCTGTCTCTTTTCCCTGGATAGTCTCTTTTCCCCGGCTTGTCTCTTTTCCCTGTTTCCCCTCGCCTGTCTCTCTCACCTCTGTTCTCTCGGCGTTCATTTTTCCCGCTTCCACTCGCCTTCCTCTATTCCCTCCCTTCCCTCCACTCCCTCTTTTCCCTCTCTCTTCCCTGTCCTGTCTCTTTTCCCTGGGCTCTCTCTTTCCCCCCGCTTGTCTCTTCCCCCTCTTTCCCCTCTCCTGTGTCTGTCACCTCTCTTCACTCGGTGTCTCATTTTCCCGCTTTCACTCGCCCCTCTCTTTTCCCTCTCATTCCTCAACTCTCTCTTTTCACTGTCTCTTCCCAGTCGTGTCTCTTTTCCCTGGACACTATCTTTTCCCTCTCTCTTCCCTGTCCTGTCTCTTTTCCCTGGACTCTCTCTTTTCCCCCGCTTGTCTCTTTTCCCTGTTTCCCCTCGCCTGTCTCTCTCACCTCTGTTCTCTCGGCGTTCATTTTCCCCGCTTCCACTCGCCTTCCTCTATTCCCTCCCTTCCCTCCACTCCCTCTTTTCCCTCTCTCTTCCCTGTCCTGTCTCTTTTCCCTGGACTCTCTCTTTCCCCCCGCTTGTCTCTTCCCCGTCTTTCCCCTCTCCTGTGTCTGTCACCTCTCTTCACTCGGTGTCTAATTTCCCCCCTTTCTCTCGCCTCTCTCTTTTCCTTCTCGTTCCTCACCTCTCTCTTTACCCTTGCCTGTCGCTTGTCCCTCTTTTGCCTATTCTCCATGAACTCTTCCCTCTTTACCCTCAGCAGTCACTTCCCCTGCTTTCCCTCAACTCCCTCTTTTCCAGCTTTTCCCTCGCTTGTCTCTTTTCCCTGTTTCCCCTCGCCTGTCTCTCTCACCTCTGTTCTCTCTGCGTTCATTTTTCCCGCTTTCACTCGCCTTCCTCTATTCCCTCCCTTTCCTCCACTCCCTCTTTTCCCTCTCTCTTCCCTGTCCCGTCTCTTTTCCCTGGGCTCTCTCTTTTCCCTCGCTTGTCTCTTCCCCCTCCTTCCCCTCTCCTGTGTCTGTCACCTCTCTTCACTCGGTGTCTCATTTTCCCACTTTCACTCGCCCCTCTCGTTTAACTCTCATTCATCAACTCTCTCTCTACACTCTCTCCTCCCTGTCCTGTCTCTTTTCCCTGGATACTCTCTTTTCCCCGGCTTGTCTCTTTCCCTTCTTTCCCCTCTCCTGTATCTGTCACCTCTCTTCACTCGGTGTGTAAATTTCCACCTTCATTCGCCCCTCTCTTTTCTCTCTCACTCATCAACTCTCTCTTTTCACTCTCTCCTCCCTGTCCTGCCTCTTTTCCCTGGGCTCTCTCTTTCCCCCCGCTTGCCTCTTTTCCCTGTTTCCCCTCGCCTGTCTCTCTCACCTCTGTTCTCTCGGCGTTCATTTTTCCCGCTTTCACTCGCCTTCCTCTACTCCCTCCCTTTCCTCCACTCCCTCTTTTCCCTCTCTCTTCCCTGTCCTGTCTCTTCCCTGGACTCTCTCTTTTCCCCCGCTTGTCTCTTCCCCGTCTTTCCCCTCTCCTGTGTCTGTCACCTCTCTTCACTTGGTGTCTCATTTTCCCACTTTCACTCGCCTCTCTCGTTTAACTCTCATTCATCAACTCTCTCTCTACACTCTCTCCTCCCTGTCCTGTCTCTTTTCCCTGGATACTCTCTTTTCCCCCGCTTGTCTCTTTCCCTTCTTTCCCCTCTCCTGTATCTGTCACCTCTCTTCACTCGGTGTGTAAATTTCCACCTTCATTCGCCCCTCTCTTTTCTCTCTCACTCATCAACTCTCTCTTTTCACTCTCTCCTCCCTGTCCTGCCTCTTTTCCCTGGGCTCTCTCTTTTCCCCCGCTTGCCTCTTTTCCCTGTTTCCCCTCGCCTGTCTCTCTCACCTCTGTTCTCTCGGCGTTCATTTTTCCCGCTTTCACTCGCCTTCCTCTACTCCCTCCCTTTCCTCCACTCCCTCTTTTCCCTCTCTCTTCCCTGTCCTGTCTCTTCCCTGGACTCTCTCTTTTCCCCCGCTTGTCTCTTCCCCGTCTTTCCCCTCTCCTGTGTCTGTCACCTCTCTTCACTTGGTGTCTCATTTTCCCACTTTCACTCGCCTCTCTCGTTTAACTCTCATTCATCAACTCTCTCTCTACACTCTCTCCTCCCTGTCCTGTCTCTTTTCCCTGGATACTCTCTTTTCCCCCGCTTGTCTCTTTCCCTTCTTTCCCCTCTCCTGTATCTGTCACCTCTCTTCACTCGGTGTGTAAATTTCCACCTTCATTCGCCCCTCTCTTTTCTCTCTCACTCATCAACTCTCTCTTTTCACTGTCTCTTCCCAGTCGTGTCTCTTTTCCCTGGACTCTCTCTTTTCCCCCGCTTGTCTCTTTTCCCTGTTTCCCCTCGCCTGTCTCTCTCACGTCTGTTCTCTCGGCGTTCATTTTTCCCGCTTCCACTCGCCTTCCTCTATTCCCTCCCTTTCCTCCACTCCCTCTTTTCCCTCTCCTGTCTCTTTTCCCTGGACTCTCTCTTTTCCCCCGCTTGTCTCTTCCCCCTCTTTCCCCTCTCCTGTGTCTGTCACCTCTCTTCACTCGGTGTCTCATTTTCCCGCTTTCACTCGCCCCTCTCTTTTCCCTCTCATTACTCAACTCTCTCTTTTCACTGTCTCTTCCCAGTCGTGTCTCTTTTCCCTGGACTCTCTCTTTCCCCCCGCTTGTCTCTTTTCCCTGTTTCCCCTCGCCTGTCTCTCTCACCTCTGTTCTCTCGGCGTTCATTTTTCCCGCTTTCACTCGCCTTCCTCTATTCCCTCCCTTTCCTCCACTCCCTCTTTTCCCACTCTCTTCCCAGTCGTGTCTCTTTTCCCTGGATAGTCTCTTTTCCCCGGCTTGTCTCTTTTCCCTGTTTCCCCTCGCCGGTCTCTCTCACCTCTGTTCTCTCGGCGTTCACTTTTCCCGCTTTCACTCGCCTTCCTCTATTCCCTCCCTTTCCACCACTCCCTCTTTTCCCTCTCTCTTCCCTGTCCTGTCTCTTTTCCCTGGGCTCTCTCTTTTCCCCCGCTTGTCTCTTACCCGTCTTTCCCCTCTCCTGTGTCTGTCACCTCTCTTCACTCGGTGTCTAATTTCCCCCCTTTCTCTCGCCTCTCTCTTTTCCTTCTCGTTCCTCACCTCTCTCTTTACCCTTGCCTGTCGCTTTTCCCTCTTTTACCTATTCTCCATGAACTCTTCCCTCTTTACCCTCACCAGTCACTTTCCCCTGCATTCCCTCAACTCCCTCTTTTCCAACTTTTCCCTCGCTTGTCTCTTTTCCCTGTTTCCCCTCGCCTGTCTCTCTCACCTCTGTTCTCTCTGCGTTCATTTTTCCCGCTTTCACTCGCCTTCCTCTATTCCCTCCCTTTCCTCCACTCCCTCTTTTCCCTCTCTCTTCCCTGTCCCGTCTCTTTTCCCTGGGCTCTCTCTTTTCCCTCGCTTGTCTCTTCCCCCTCTTTCCCCTCTCCTGTGTCTGTCACCTCTCTTCACTTGGTGTCTCATTTTCCCGCTTTCACTCGCCCCTCTCTTTTCCCTCTCATTACTCAACTCTCTCTTTTCACTGTCTCTTCCCAGTCGTGTCTCTGTTCCCTGGACACTTTCTTTTCCCTCTCTCTTCCCTGTCCTGTCTCTTTTCCCTGGACACTTTCTTTTCCCCCGCTTGTCTCTTTTCCCTGTTTCCCCTCGCCTGTCTCTCTCACCCCTGTTCTCTCGGCGTTCATTTTTCCCGCTTCCACTCGCCTTCCTCTATTCCCTCCCTTTCCTGCACTCCCTCTTTTCCCTCTCTCTTCCCTGTCCTGCCTCTTTTCCCTGGGCTCTCTCTTTTCCCCCGCTTGTCTCTTCCCCGTCTTTCCCCTCTCCTGTATCTGTCACCTCTCTTCACTCGGTGTGTAAATTTCCCACCTTCACCTGCCCCTCTCTTTTCTCTCTCACTCATCAAATCCCTGTTTTCACTCTCTCCTCCCTGTCCTGTCTCTTTTCCCTGGACTCTCTCTTTCCCCCCGCTTGTCTCTTTCCCCTCTTTCCCCTCTCCTGTGTCTGTCACCTCTCTTCACTCGGTGTGTAAATTTCCCACTTTCACTCGCCCCTCTCTTTTCCCTCTCATTCATCAACTCTCTCTTTTCACTGTCTCTTCCCAGTCGTGTCTCTGTTCCCTGGGCACTTTCTTTTCCCTCTTTCCCCCTGCTTGTCTCTTCCCCCTCTTTCCCTTCTCCTGTGTCTGTCACCTCTCTTCACTCGGTGTCTCATTTTCCCACTTTCACTCGCCTCTCTCTTTTCTGTCTCATTCCTCTTCTCCCTCTTTTCCCTCTCTCTTCCCTGTCCTGTCTCTTTTCCCTGGACACTTTCGTTTCCCTCTTTCCCACTGCTTGTCTCTTTCCCCTTTTTCCCCTCTCCTGTGTCTGTCACCTCTCTTCACTCGGTGTCTAATTTCCCCCCTTTCTCTCGCCTCTCTCTTTTCCTTCTCGTTCCTCACCTCTCTCTTTACCCTTGCCTGTCGCTTTTCCCTCTTTTGCCTATTCTCCATGAACTCTTCCCTCTTTACTCTCACCAGTCACTTTCCCCTGCTTTCCCTCAACTCCCTCTTTTCCAACTTTTCCCTCGCTTGTCTCTTTTCCCTGTTTCCCCTCGCCTGTCTCTCTCACCTCTGTTCTCTCGGCGTTCATTTTTCCCGCTTTCACTCGACTTCCTCTATTCCCTCCCTTTCCTCCACTCCCTCTTTTCCCTCTCTCTTCCCTGTCCTGTCTCTTCTCTGGACTCTCTCTTTTCCCCCGCTTGTCTCTTCCCCGTCTTTCCCCTCTCCTGTGTCTGTCACCTCTCTTCACTTGGTGTCTCATTTTCCCGCTTTCACTCGCCCCTCTCTTTTCCCTCTCATTCCTCAACTCTCTCTTTTCACTGTCTCTTCCCAGTCGTGTCTCTTCTCCCTGGACACTTTCTTTTCCCTCTCTCTTCCCTGTCCTGTCTCTTTTCCCTGGACTCTCTCGTTTCCCCCGCTTGTCTCTTTCCCCTCTTTCCCCTCTCCTGTGTCTGTCACCTCTCTTCACTCGGTGTGTAAATTTCCCACTTTCACTCGCCCCTCTCTTTTCCCTCTCATTCATCAACTCTCTCTTTTCACTGTCTCTTCCCAGTCGTGTCTCTGTTCCCTGGGCACTTTCTTTTCCCTCTTTCCCCCTGCTTGTCTCTTCCCCCTCTTTCCCTTCTCCTGTGTCTGTCACCTCTCTTCACTCGGTGTCTCATTTTCCCACTTTCACTCGCCTCTCTCTTTTCTGTCTCATTCCTCTTCTCCCTCTTTCCCCTCTCTCTTCCCTGTCCTGTCTCTTTTCCCTGGACACTTTCTTTTCCCTCTTTCCCACTGCTTGTCTCTTTCCCCTTTTTCCCCTCTCCTGTGTCTGTCACCTCTCTTCACTCGGTGTCTAATTTCCCCCCTTTCTCTCGCCTCTCTCTTTTCCTTCTCGTTCCTCACCTCTCTCTTTACCCTTGCCTGTCGCTTGTCCCTCTTTTGCCTATTCTCCATGAACTCTTCCCTCTTTACCCTCAGCAGTCACTTCCCCTGCTTTCCCTCAACTCCCTCTTTTCCAGCTTTTCCCTCGCTTGTCTCTTTTCCCTGTTTCCCCTCGCCTGTCTCTCTCACCTCTGTTCTCTCTGCGTTCATTTTTCCCGCTTTCACTCGCCTTCCTCTATTCCCTCCCTTTCCTCCACTCCCTCTTTTCCCTCTCTCTTCCCTGTCCCGTCTCTTTTCCCTGGGCTCTCTCTTTTCCCTCGCTTGTCTCTTCCCCCTCCTTCCCCTCTCCTGTGTCTGTCACCTCTCTTCACTCGGTGTCTCATTTTCCCACTTTCACTCGCCCCTCTCGTTTAACTCTCATTCATCAACTCTCTCTCTACACTCTCTCCTCCCTGTCCTGTCTCTTTTCCCTGGATACTCTCTTTTCCCCGGCTTGTCTCTTTCCCTTCTTTCCCCTCTCCTGTATCTGTCACCTCTCTTCACTCGGTGTGTAAATTTCCACCTTCATTCGCCCCTCTCTTTTCTCTCTCACTCATCAACTCTCTCTTTTCACTCTCTCCTCCCTGTCCTGCCTCTTTTCCCTGGGCTCTCTCTTTTCCCCCGCTTGCCTCTTTTCCCTGTTTCCCCTCGCCTGTCTCTCTCACCTCTGTTCTCTCGGCGTTCATTTTTCCCGCTTTCACTCGCCTTCCTCTACTCCCTCCCTTTCCTCCACTCCCTCTTTTCCCTCTCTCTTCCCTGTCCTGTCTCTTCCCTGGACTCTCTCTTTTCCCCCGCTTGTCTCTTCCCCGTCTTTCCCCTCTCCTGTGTCTGTCACCTCTCTTCACTTGGTGTCTCATTTTCCCACTTTCACTCGCCTCTCTCGTTTAACTCTCATTCATCAACTCTCTCTCTACACTCTCTCCTCCCTGTCCTGTCTCTTTTCCCTGGATACTCTCTTTTCCCCCGCTTGTCTCTTTCCCTTCTTTCCCCTCTCCTGTATCTGTCACCTCTCTTCACTCGGTGTGTAAATTTCCACCTTCATTCGCCCCTCTCTTTTCTCTCTCACTCATCAACTCTCTCTTTTCACTCTCTCCTCCCTGTCCTGCCTCTTTTCCCTGGGCTCTCTCTTTTCCCCCGCTTGCCTCTTTTCCCTGTTTCCCCTCGCCTGTCTCTCTCACCTCTGTTCTCTCGGCGTTCATTTTTCCCGCTTTCACTCGCCTTCCTCTACTCCCTCCCTTTCCTCCACTCCCTCTTTTCCCTCTCTCTTCCCTGTCCTGTCTCTTCCCTGGACTCTCTCTTTTCCCCCGCTTGTCTCTTCCCCGTCTTTCCCCTCTCCTGTGTCTGTCACCTCTCTTCACTTGGTGTCTCATTTTCCCACTTTCACTCGCCTCTCTCGTTTAACTCTCATTCATCAACTCTCTCTCTACACTCTCTCCTCCCTGTCCTGTCTCTTTTCCCTGGATACTCTCTTTTCCCCCGCTTGTCTCTTTCCCTTCTTTCCCCTCTCCTGTGTCTGTCACCTCTCTTCACTCGGTGTGTAAATTTCCCACTTTCACTCGCCCCTCTCTTTTCCCTCTCATTCATCAACTCTCTCTTTTCACTGTCTCTTCCCAGTCGTGTCTCTTCTCCCTGGACACTTTCTTTTCCCTCTCTCTTCCCTGTCCTGCCTCTTTTCCCTGGACTCTCTCTTTTCCCCCGCTTGTCTCTTTTCCCTGTTTCCCCTCGCCTGTCTCTCTCACCTCTGTTCTCTCGGCGTTCATTTTTCCCGCTTTCACTCGCCTTCCTCTATTCCCTCCCTTTCCTCCACTCCCTCTTTTCCCTCTCTCTTCCCTGTCCTGTCTCTTCCCTGGACTCTCTCTTTTCCCCCGCTTGTCTCTTCCCCGTCTTTCCCCTCTCCTGTGTCTGTCACCTCTCTTCACTTGGTGTCTCATTTTCCCACTTTCACTCGCCTCTCTCGTTTCCCTCTCATTCATCAACTCTCTCTCTACACTCTCTCCTCCCTGTCCTGTCTCTTTTCCCTGGATACTCTCTTTTCCCCCGCTTGTCTCTTTCCCTTCTTTCCCCTCTCCTGTATCTGTCACCTCTCTTCACTCGGTGTGTAAATTTCCACCTTCATTCGCCCCTCTCTTTTCTCTCTCACTCATCAACTCCCTCTTTTCCCTCTCTCTTCCCTGTCCTGTCTCTTTTCCCTGGACTCTCTCTTTTACCCCGCTTGTCTCTTTTCCCTGTTTCCCCTCGCCTGTCTCTCTCACCTCTGTTCTCTCGGCGTTCATTTTTCCCGCTTTCACTCGCCTTCCTCTATTCCCTCCCTTTCCTCCACTCCCTCTTTTCCCTCTCTCTTCCCTGTCCTGTCTCTTCCCTGGACTCTCTCTTTTCCCCCGCTTGTCTCTTCCCCGTCTTTCCCCTCTCCTGTGTCTGTCACCTCTCTTCACTTGGTGTCTCATTTTCCCACTTTCACTCGCCTCTCTCGTTTAACTCTCATTCATCAACTCTCTCTCTACACTCTCTCCTCCCTGTCCTGTCTCTTTTCCCTGGATACTCTCTTTTCCCCCGCTTGTCTCTTTCCCTTCTTTCCCCTCTCCTGTATCTGTCACCTCTCTTCACTCGGTGTGTAAATTTCCACCTTCATTCGCCCCTCTCTTTTCTCTCTCACTCATCAACTCCCTCTTTTCCCTCTCTCTTCCCTGTCCTGTCTCTTTTCCCTGGACTCTCTCTTTTACCCCGCTTGTCTCTTTTCCCTGTTTCCCCTCGCCTGTCTCTCTCACATCTGTTCTCTCGGCGTTCATTTTTCCCGCTTTCACTCGCCTTCCTCTATTCCCTCCCTTTCCTCCACTCCCTCTTTTCCCTCTCTCTTCCCTGTCCCGTCTCTTTTCCCTGGGCTCTCTCTTTTCCCCCGCTTGTCTCTTCCCCCTCTTTCCCCTCTCCTGTGTCTGTCACGTCTCTTCACTCGGTGTCTCATTTTCCCGCTTTCACTCGCCTTCCTCTTTTCCCTCTCATTACTCAAGTCTCTCTTTTCACTGTCTCTTCCCAGTCGTGTCTTTTTTCCCTGGACACTTTTTTTTCCCTCTCTCTTCCCTGTCCTGCCTCTTTTCCCTGGGCTCTCTCTTTTCCCCCGCTTGTCTCTTCCCCGTCTTTCCCCTCTCCTGTGTCTGTCACCTCTCTTCACTCGGTGTCTCATTTTCCCGCTTTCACTCGCCTTCCTCTATTCCCTCCCTTTCCTCCACTCCCTCTTTTCCCTCTCTCTTCCCTGTCCTGTCTCTTTTCCCTGGACACTTTCTTTTCCCTCTTTCCCACTGCTTGTCTCTTTCCCCTATTTCCCCTCTCCTGTGTCTGTCACCTCTCTTCACTCGGTGTCTAATTTCCCCCCTTTCTCTCGCCTCTCTCTTTTCCTTCTCGTTCCTCACCTCTCTCTTTACCCTTGCCTGTCGCTTTTCCCTCTTTTGCCTATTCTCCATGAACTCTTCCCTCTTTACTCTCACCAGTCACTTTCCGCTGCTTTCCCTCAACTCCCTCTTTTCCAACTTCTCCCTCGCTTGTCTCTTTGCCCTGTTTCCCCTCGCCTGTCTCTCTCACCTCTGTTCTCTCGGCGTTCATTTTTCCTGCTTTCACTCGCCTTCCTCTATTCCCTCCCTTTCCTCCACTCCCTCTTTTCCCTCTCTCTTCCCTGTCCCGTCTCTTTTCCCTGGACTCTCTCTTTTCCCCCGCTTGTCTCTTCCCCCTCTTTCCCCTCTCCTGTGTCTGTCACCTCTCTTCATTCGGTGTCTCATTTTCCCGCTTTCACTCGCCCCTCTCTTTTCCCTCTCATTCCTCAACTCTCTCTTTTCACTGTCTCTTCCCTGTCCTGTCTCTTTTCCCTGGACACTTTCTTCTCCCTCTCCCTTCCCTGTGCTGTGTCTTTTCCCTGGGCTCTCTCTTTTCCCCCGCTTTGTCTCTTTTCCCTGTTTCCCCTCGCCTGTCTCTCTCACCTCTGTTCTCTCGGCGTTCATTTTTCCCGCTTCCACTCGCCTTCCTCTATTCCCTCCCTTTCCTCCACTCCCTCTTTTCCCTCTCTCTTCCCTGTCCTGTCTCTTTTCCCTGGGCTCTCTCTTTTCCCCCGCTTTGTCTCTTTTCCCTGATTCCCCTCGCTTGTCTCGCTCACCTCTGTTCTCTCGGCGTTCATTTTTCCCGCTTCCACTCGCCTTCCTCTATTCCCTCCTTTCCTCCACTCCCTCTTTTCCCTCTCTCTTCCCTGTCCTGTCTCTTCCCTGGACTCTCTCTTTTCCCCCGCTTATCTCTTCCCCGTCTTTCCCCTCTCCTGTGTCTGTCACCTCTCTTCACTCGGTGTCTCATTTTCCCACTTTCACTCGCCTCTCTCGTTTCCCTCTCATTCATCAACTCTCTGTCTACACTCTCTCCTCTCTGTCCTGTCTCTTTTCCCTGGATACTCTCTTTTCCCCGGCTTGTCTCTTTCCCTTCTTTCCCCTCTCCTGTATCTGTCACCTCTCTTCACTCGGTGTGTAAATTTCCCACCTTCACTCGCCCCTCTCTTTTCTCTCTCACTCATCAACTCCCTCTTTTCACTCTCTCCTCCCTGTCCTGTCTCTTTTCCCTGGACTCTCTCTTTCCCCCCGCTTGTCTCTTTCCCCTCTTTCCCCTCTCTTGTGTCTGTCACCTCTCTTCACTCGGTGTGTAAATTTCCCACTTTCACTCGCCCCTCTCTTTTCCCTCTCATTCATCAACTCTCTCTTTTCACTGTCTCTTCCCAGTCGTGTCTCTGTTCCCTGGGCACTTTCTTTTCCCTCTTTCCCCCTGCTTGTCTCTTCCCCCTCTTTCCCTTCTCCTGTGTCTGTCACCTCTCTTCACTCGGTGTCTCAT
This sequence comes from Haliaeetus albicilla, assembly GCF_947461875.1. Taxonomy (NCBI): domain Eukaryota; kingdom Metazoa; phylum Chordata; class Aves; order Accipitriformes; family Accipitridae; genus Haliaeetus; species Haliaeetus albicilla. Next base: position 11,965 of record NW_027212465.1, on the reverse strand, counting down.
TTTCCAACTTTCACTCGCCTCTCTCTTTTCCTTCTCGTTCCTCAACTCTCTCTTTTCCCTTGCCTGTCGTTTCTCCCTCTTTTGCCTATTCTCCATGAACTCTTCCCTCTTTACCCTCACCAGTCACTTTCCCCTGCTTTCCCTCAACTCCCTCTTTTCCACCGTTTCCCTCGCTTGTCTCTTTTCCCTGTTTCCCCTCGCCTGTCTCTCTCACCTCTGTTCTCTCGGTGTTTATATTTTCCGCTTCCACTCGCCTTCCTCTATTCCCTCCCTTTTCTCCACTCCCTCTTTTCCCTCTCTCTTCCCTGTCCTTCGTCTTTTCCCTGGACTCTCTCTTTTCCCCGCTTGTCTCTTTTCCCTGTTTCCCCTCGCCTGTGTCTCTCACCTCTGTTCTCTCGGCGTTCATTTTCCCCGCTTTCACTCGCCTTCCTCTATTCCCTCCCTTCCCTCCACTCCCTCTATTCCCTCTCTCTTCCCTGTCCTGTCTCTTTTCCCTGGACTCTCTCTTTTCCCCGCTTGTCTCTTTTCCCTGTTTCCCCTCGCCTGTCTCTCTCACCTCTGTTCTCTCGGCGTTCATTTTTCCCGCTTCCACTCGCCTTCCTCTATTCCCTCTCTTTCCTCCACTCCCTCTTTTCCCTCTCTCTTCCCTGTCCTGTCTCTTTTCCCTGGATAGTCTCTTTTCCCCGGCTTGTCTCTTTTCCCTGTTTCCCCTCGCCTGTCTCTCTCACCTCTGTTCTCTCGGCGTTCATTTTTCCCGCTTCCACTCGCCTTCCTCTATTCCCTCCCTTCCCTCCACTCCCTCTTTTCCCTCTCTCTTCCCTGTCCTGTCTCTTTTCCCTGGGCTCTCTCTTTCCCCCCGCTTGTCTCTTCCCCCTCTTTCCCCTCTCCTGTGTCTGTCACCTCTCTTCACTCGGTGTCTCATTTTCCCGCTTTCACTCGCCCCTCTCTTTTCCCTCTCATTCCTCAACTCTCTCTTTTCACTGTCTCTTCCCAGTCGTGTCTCTTTTCCCTGGACACTATCTTTTCCCTCTCTCTTCCCTGTCCTGTCTCTTTTCCCTGGACTCTCTCTTTTCCCCCGCTTGTCTCTTTTCCCTGTTTCCCCTCGCCTGTCTCTCTCACCTCTGTTCTCTCGGCGTTCATTTTCCCCGCTTCCACTCGCCTTCCTCTATTCCCTCCCTTTCCTCCACTCCCTCTTTTCCCTCTCTCTTCCCTGTCCTGTCTCTTTTCCCTGGACTCTCTCTTTCCCCCCGCTTGTCTCTTCCCCGTCTTTCCCCTCTCCTGTGTCTGTCACCTCTCTTCACTCGGTGTCTAATTTCCCCCCTTTCTCTCGCCTCTCTCTTTTCCTTCTCGTTCCTCACCTCTCTCTTTACCCTTGCCTGTCGCTTGTCCCTCTTTTGCCTATTCTCCATGAACTCTTCCCTCTTTACCCTCAGCAGTCACTTCCTCTGCTTTCCCTCAACTCCCTCTTTTCCAGCTTTTCCCTCGCTTGTCTCTTTTCCCTGTTTCCCCTCGCCTGTCTCTCTCACCTCTGTTCTCTCTGCGTTCATTTTTCCCGCTTTCACTCGCCTTCCTCTATTCCCTCCCTTTCCTCCACTCCCTCTTTTCCCTCTCTCTTCCCTGTCCCGTCTCTTTTCCCTGGGCTCTCTCTTTTCCCTCGCTTGTCTCTTCCCCCTCCTTCCCCTCTCCTGTGTCTGTCACCTCTCTTCACTCGGTGTCTCATTTTCCCACTTTCACTCGCCCCTCTCGTTTAACTCTCATTCATCAACTCTCTCTCTACACTCTCTCCTCCCTGTCCTGTCTCTTTTCCCTGGATACTCTCTTTTCCCCGGCTTGTCTCTTTCCCTTCTTTCCCCTCTCCTGTATCTGTCACCTCTCTTCACTCGGTGTGTAAATTTCCACCTTCATTCGCCCCTCTCTTTTCTCTCTCACTCATCAACTCTCTCTTTTCACTCTCTCCTCCCTGTCCTGCCTCTTTTCCCTGGGCTCTCTCTTTCCCCCCGCTTGCCTCTTTTCCCTGTTTCCCCTCGCCTGTCTCTCTCACCTCTGTTCTCTCGGCGTTCATTTTTCCCGCTTTCACTCGCCTTCCTCTACTCCCTCCCTTTCCTCCACTCCCTCTTTTCCCTCTCTCTTCCCTGTCCTGTCTCTTCCCTGGACTCTCTCTTTTCCCCCGCTTGTCTCTTCCCCGTCTTTCCCCTCTCCTGTGTCTGTCACCTCTCTTCACTTGGTGTCTCATTTTCCCACTTTCACTCGCCTCTCTCGTTTAACTCTCATTCATCAACTCTCTCTCTACACTCTCTCCTCCCTGTCCTGTCTCTTTTCCCTGGATACTCTCTTTTCCCCCGCTTGTCTCTTTCCCTTCTTTCCCCTCTCCTGTATCTGTCACCTCTCTTCACTCGGTGTGTAAATTTCCACCTTCATTCGCCCCTCTCTTTTCTCTCTCACTCATCAACTCTCTCTTTTCACTCTCTCCTCCCTGTCCTGCCTCTTTTCCCTGGGCTCTCTCTTTTCCCCCGCTTGCCTCTTTTCCCTGTTTCCCCTCGCCTGTCTCTCTCACCTCTGTTCTCTCGGCGTTCATTTTTCCCGCTTTCACTCGCCTTCCTCTACTCCCTCCCTTTCCTCCACTCCCTCTTTTCCCTCTCTCTTCCCTGTCCTGTCTCTTCCCTGGACTCTCTCTTTTCCCCCGCTTGTCTCTTCCCCGTCTTTCCCCTCTCCTGTGTCTGTCACCTCTCTTCACTTGGTGTCTCATTTTCCCACTTTCACTCGCCTCTCTCGTTTAACTCTCATTCATCAACTCTCTCTCTACACTCTCTCCTCCCTGTCCTGTCTCTTTTCCCTGGATACTCTCTTTTCCCCCGCTTGTCTCTTTCCCTTCTTTCCCCTCTCCTGTATCTGTCACCTCTCTTCACTCGGTGTGTAAATTTCCACCTTCATTCGCCCCTCTCTTTTCTCTCTCACTCATCAACTCTCTCTTTTCACTGTCTCTTCCCAGTCGTGTCTCTTTTCCCTGGACTCTCTCTTTTCCCCCGCTTGTCTCTTTTCCCTGTTTCCCCTCGCCTGTCTCTCTCACGTCTGTTCTCTCGGCGTTCACTTTTCCCGCTTTCACTCGCCTTCCTCTATTCCCTCCCTTTCCTCCACTCCCTCTTTTCCCTCTCCTGTCTCTTTTCCCTGGACTCTCTCTTTTCCCCCGCTTGTCTCTTCCCCCTCTTTCCCCTCTCCTGTGTCTCTCACCTCTCTTCCCTAGGTGTCTCATTTTCCCGCTTTCACTCGCCCCTCTCTTTTCCCTCTCATTACTCAACTCTCTCTTTTCACTGTCTCTTCCCAGTCGTGTCTCTTTTCCCTGGACTCTCTCTTTTCCCCCGCTTGCCTCTTTTCCCCTGTTTCCCCTCGCCTGTCTCTCTCACCTCTGTTCTCTCTGCGTTCATTTCCCGCTTTCACTCGCCTTCCTCTATTCCCTCCCTTTCCTCCACTCCCTCTTTTCCCTCTCTCTTCCCTGTCCTGTCTCTTTTCCCTGGGCTCTCTCTTTTCCCCGCTTTGTCTCTTTTCCCTGTTTCCCCTCGCCTGTCTCTCTCACCTCTGTTCTCTCGGCGTTCATTTTTCCCGCTTTCACTCGCCTTCCTCTACTCCCTCCCTTTCCTCACTCCCTCTTTTCCCTGTCTCTTCCCTTTCCTGTCTCTTCCCTGGACTCTCTCTTTTCCCCCCGCTTGTCTCTTCCCCCTCTTTCCCCTCTCCTGTGTCTGTCACCTCTCTTCACTCGGTGTCTCATTTTCCCGCTTTCACTCGCCCCTCTCTTTTCCCTCTCATTACTCAACTCTCTCTTTTCACTGTCTCTTCCCAGTCGTGTCTCTTTTCCCTGGACTCTCTCTTTCCCCCCGCTTGTCTCTTTTCCCTGTTTCCCCTCGCCTGTCTCTCTCACCTCTGTTCTCTCGGCGTTCATTTTTCCCGCTTACACTCGCCTTCCTCTATTCCCTCCCTTTCCTCCACTCCCTCTTTTCCCACTCTCTTCCCAGTCGTGTCTCTTTTCCCTGGATAGTCTCTTTTCCCCGGCTTGTCTCTTTTCCCTGTTTCCCCTCGCCGGTCTCTCTCACCTCTGTTCTCTCGGCGTTCACTTTTCCCGCTTTCACTCGCCTTCCTCTATTCCCTCCCTTTCCACCACTCCTCTTTTCCCTCTCTCTTCCCTGTCCTGTCTCTTTTCCCTGGACTCTCTCTTTTCCCTCCGCTTGTCTCTTCCCCCTCTTTCCCCTCTCCTGTGTCTGTCACCTCTCTTCACTCGGTGTCTCAATGTCCCACTTTCACTCGCCCCTCTCTTTTCCCTCTCATTCATCAACTCTCTCCTTTTCACTGTCTCTTCCCAGTCGTGTCTCTTTTCCCTGGATAGTCTCTTATCCCGGCTTGTCTCTTTTCCCTGTTTCCCCTCGCCTGTCTCTCTCACCTCTGTTCTCTCTGCGTTCATTTTTCCCGCTTCACTCGCCTTCCTCTATTCCCTCCCTTTCCTCACTCCCTCTTTTCCCTCTCTCTTCCCTGTCCTGCCTCTTTTCCCTGGGGCTCTCTCTTTTCCCCCGCTTGTCTCTTACCCGTCTTTCCCCTCCTGTGTCTGTCACCTCTCTTCACTCGGTGTCTAATTTCCCCCTTTCTCTCGCCTCTCTCTTTTCCTTCTCGTTCCTCACCTCTCTCTTTACCCTTGCCTGTCGCTTTTCCCTCTTTTACCTATTCTCCATGAACTCTTCCCTCTTTACCCTCACCAGTCACTTTCCCCTGCATTCCGCTCAACTCCCTCTTTTCCAACTTTTCCCTCGCTTGTCTCTTTTCCCTGTTTCCCTCGCCGCCCTGTCTCTCTCACATCTGTTCTCTCTGCGTTCATTTTTCCCGCTTTCACTCGCCTTCCTCTATTCCCTCCCTTTCCTCCACTCCCTCTTTTCCCTCTCTCTTCCTGTCCCGTCTCTTTTCCCTGGACTCTCTCTTTTCCCTCGCTTGTCTCTTCCCCCTCTTTCCCCTCTCCTGTGTCTGTCACCTCTCTTCACTTGGTGTCTCATTTTCCCGCTTTCACTCGCCCCTCTCTTTTCCCTCTCATTACTCAACTCTCTCTTTTCACTGTCTCTTCCCAGTCGTGTCTCTGTTCCCTGGACACTTTCTTTTCCCTCTCTCTTCCCTGTCCTGTCTCTTTTCCCTGGACACTTTCTTTTCCCCGCTTGTCTCTTTTCCCTGTTTCCCCTCGCCTGTCTCTCTCACCCCTGTTCTCTCGGCGTTCATTTTTCCCGCTTCCACTCGCCTTCCTCTATTCCCTCCCTTTCCTGCACTCCCTCTTTTCCCTCTCTCTTCCTGTCCTGCCTCTTTTCCCTGGGCTCTCTCTTTTCCCCCGCTTGTCTCTTCCCCGTCTTTCCCCTCTCCTGTATCTGTCACCTCTCTTCACTCGTGTGTAAATTTCCCACCTTCACCTGCCCCTCTCTTTTCTCTCTCACTCATCAACTCCCTGTTTTTCACTCTCTCCTCCCTGTCCTGTCTCTTTTTCCCTGGACTCACTCTTTCCCCCCGCTTGTCTCTTTCCCCTCTTTCCCCTCTCCTGTGTCTGTCACCTCTCTTCACTCGGTGTGTAAATTTCCCACTTTCACTCGCCCCTCTCTTTTCCCTCTCATTCATCAACTCTCTCTTTTCACTGTCTCTTCCCTGTCCTGTCTCTTTTCCCTGGACACTTTCGTTTCCCTCTTTCCCACTGCTTGGTCTCTTTCCCTTTTTTCCCCTCTCCTGTGTCTGTCACCTCTCTTCACTCGGTGTCTAATTTCCCCCTTCTCTCGCCTCTCTCTTTTCTTCTCGTTCCTCACCTCTCTCTTTACCCTTGCCTGTCGCTTTTCCCTCTTTTGCCTATTCTCCATGAACTCTTCCCTCTTTAACCAGTCACTTTCCCTGCTTTCCCTCAACTCCTCTTTTCCAACTTTTCCCTCGCTTGTCTCTTTTCCCTGTTTCCCCTCGCCTGTCTCTCTCACCTCTGTTCTCTCGGCGTTCATTTTTCCGGCTTTCGACCGACTTCCCTCTATTCCCTCCCTTTCCTCTCCACTCCCTCTTTCCCTCTCTCTTCCCTGTCCCGTCTCTTTTCCCTGGGACTCTCTCTTTTCCCCGCTTGTCTCTTTTCCCTGTTTCCCCTCGCCTGTCTCTCTCACCTCTGTTCTCTCGGCGTTCATTTTTCCCGCTTTCACTCGCCTTCCTCTACTCCCTCCCTTTCCTCCACTCCCTCTTTTCCCTCTCTCTTCCTGTCCTGTCTCTTCTCTGGACTCTCTCTTTTCCCCCGCTTGTCTCTTCCCCGTCTTTCCCCTCTCCTGTGTCTGTCACCTCTCTTCACTTGGTGTCTCATTTTCCCCACTTTCACTCGCCCCTCTCTTTTTCCCTCTCATTCCTCAACTCTCTCTTTTCACTGTCTCTTCCCAGTCGTGTCTTCTTCTCCCTGGACACTTTCTTTTCCCTCTCTCTTCCTGTCCTGTCTCTTTTCCCTGGACTCTCTCTTTTCCCCGCTTGTCTCTTTTCCCTGATTCCCCTCGCCTGTCTCTCTCATCTCTGTTCTCTCGGCGTTCATTTTTCCCGCTTTCACTTGCCTTCCTCTACTCCCTCCCTTTCCTCCACTCCCTCTTTCCCCTCTCTCTTCCCTGTCCTGCCTCTTTTCCCTGGGCTCTCTCTTTCCCCCCGCTTGTCTCTTCCCCCTCTTTCCCCTCTCCTGTGTCTGTCACCTCTCTTCACTCGGTGTCTCATTTTCCCGCTTTCACTCGCCCCTCTCTTTTCCCTCTCATTCCTCAACTCTCTCTTTTCACTGTCTCTTCCCAGTCGTGTCTCTTCTCCCTGGACACTTTCTTTTCCCTCTCTCTTCCCTGTCCTGCCTCTTTTCCCTGGACTCTCTCTTTTCCCCCGCTTGTCTCTTTTCCCTGTTTCCCCTCGCCTGGTCTCTCTCACCTCTGTTCTCTCGGCGTTCATTTTTCCCGCTTTCACTCGCCTTCCTCTATTCCTCCCTTTCCTCCACTCCCTCTTTTCCCTCTCTCTTCCCTGGTCCTGTCTCTTCCCTGGACTCTCTCTTTTCCCCCGCTTGTCTCTTCCCCGTCTTTCCCCTCTCCTGTGTCTGTCACCTCTCTTCACTCGGTGTCTAATTTCCCCCCTTTCTCTCGCCTCTCTCTTTTCCTTCTCGTTCCTCACCTCTCTCTTTACCCTTGCCTGTCGCTTGTCCCTCTTTTGCCTATTCTCCATGAACTCTTCCCTCTTTACTCTCACCAGTCACTTTCCCCTGCTTTCCCTCAACTCCCTCTTTTCCAACTTTTCCCTCGCTTGTCTCTTTTCCCTGTTTCCCCTCGCCTGTCTCTCTCACCTCTGTTCTCTCTGCGTTCATTTTTCCCGCTTTCACTCGCCTTCCTCTATTCCCTCCCTTTCCTCCACTCCCTCTTTTCCCTCTCTCTTCCCTGTCCCGTCTCTTTTCCCTGGACTCTCTCTTTTCCCCCGCTTGTCTCTTTTCCCTGTTTCCCCTCGCCTGTCTCTCTCACCTCTGTTCTCTCGCCGTTCATTTTTCCCGCTTTCACTCGCCTTCCTCTACTCCCTCCCTTTCCTCCACTCCCTCTTTTCCCTCTCTCTTCCCTGTCCTGTCTCTTCCCTGGGACTCTCTCTTTTTCCCCCGCTTGTCTCTTCCCCGTCTTTCCGCCTCTCCTGTGTCTGTCACCTCTCTTCACTTGGTGTCTCATTTTCCCACTTCACTCGCCTCTCTCGTTTAACTCTCATTCATCAACTCTCTCTCTACACTCTCTCCTCCCTGTCCTGTCTCTTTTCCCTGGATACTCTCTTTTCCCCCGCTTGTCTCTTTCCCTTCTTTCCCCTCTCCTGTATCTGTCACCTCTCTTCACTCGGTGTGTAAATTTCCACCTTCATTCGCCCCTCTCTTTTCTCTCTCACTCATCAACTCCCTCTTTTCCCTCTCTCTTCCCTGTCCTGTCTCTTTTCCTGGACTCTCTCTTTTTCCCCGCTTGTCTCTTTTCCCTGTTTCCCCTCGCCTGTCTCTCTCACATCTGTTCTCTCGGCGGGTCATTTTTCCCGCTTTCACTCGCCTTCCTCTATTCCCTCCCTTTCCTCCACTCCCTCTTTTCCCTCTCTCTTCCCTGTCCCGTCTCTTTTCCCTGGGCTCTCTCTTTTCCCCCGCTTGTCTCTTCCCCCTCTTTCCCCTCTCCTGTGTCTGTCACGTCTCTTCACTCGGTGTCTCATTTTCCCGCTTTCACTCGCCTTCCTCTTTTCCCTCTCATTACTCAAGTCTCTCTTTTCACTGTCTCTTCCCAGTCGTGTCTCTTCTCCCTGGACACTTTTTTTTCCCTCTCTCTTCCCTGTCCTGCCTCTTTTTCCCTGGGCTCTCTCTTTTCCCCCGCTTGTCTCTTCCCCGTCTTTCCCCTCTCCTGTGTCTGTCACCTCTCTTCACTCGGTGTCTCATTTTCCGCTTTCACTCGCCTTCCTCTATTCCCTCCCTTTCTCCACTCCCTCTTTTCCCTCTCTCTTCCCTGTCCTGTCTCTTTTCCCTGTGGACACTTTCTTTTCCCTCTTTCCCACTGCTTGTCTCTTTCCCCTATTTCCCTCTCCTGTGTCTGTCACCTCTCTTCACTCGGTGTCTAATTTCCCCCCTTTCTCTCGCCTCTCTCTTTTCCTTCTCGTTCCTCACCTCTCTCTTTACCCTTGCCTGTCGCTTTTCCCTCTTTTGCCTATTCTCCATGAACTCTTCCCTCTTTACTCTCACCAGTCACTTTCCGCTGCTTTCCCTCAACTCCCTCTTTTCCAACTTCTCCCTCGCTTGTCTCTTTGCCCTGTTTCCCCTCGCCTGTCTCTCTCACCTCTGTTCTCTCGGCGTTCATTTTTTCCTGCTTTCACTCGCCTTCCTCTATTCCCTCCCTTTCCTCCACTCCCTCTTTTCCCTCTCTCTTCCCTGTCCCGTCTCTTTTCCTGGACTCTCTCTTTCCCCCGCTTGTCTCTTCCCCCTCTTTCCCCTCTCCTGTGTCTGTCACCTCTCTTCATTCGGTGTCTCATTTTCCCGCTTTCAACTCGCCCGTCTCTTTTCCCTCTCATTCCTCAACTCTCTCTTTTCACCTTTCTCTTCCCTGTCCTGTCCTCTTTTCCCTGGACACTTTCTTCTCCCTCTCCCTTCCCTGTGCTGTGTCTTTTCCCTGGGCTCTCTCTTTTCCCCCCGCTTTGTCTCTTTTCCCTGTTTCCCTCGCCTGTCTCTCTCACCTCTGGTCTCTCGGCGTTCATTTTTTCCCGCTTCCACTCGCCTTCTCTATTCCCTCCCTTTCCTCCACTCCCTCTTTTCCCTCTCTCTTCCCTGTCCTGTCTCTTTTCCCGGGCTCTCTCTTTTCCCCGCTTTGTCTCTTTTCCCTGATTCCCCTCGCTTGTCTCTCTCACCTCTGTTCTCTCGGCGTTCATTTTTCCCCGCTTCCACTCGCCTTCCTCTATTCCCTCCTTTCCTCCACTCCCGTCTTTTCCCTCTCTCTTCCCTGTCCTGTCTCTTCCCTGGACTCTCTCTTTTCCCCCGCTTATCTCTTCCCCGTCTTTCCCCTCTCCTGTGTCTGTCACCTCTCTTCACTCTGTGTCTCAGTTTCCCACTTTCACTCGCCTCTCTCGTTTCCCTCTCACTCATCAACTCCCTCGTTTCACTGGTCTCCTCCCTGTCCTGTCTCGTTTTCCCTGGACTCTCTCTTTCCCCCGCTTGTCTCTTTCCCCTGCTTTCCCCTCTCTTGTGTCTGTCACCTCTCTTCACTCGGTGTGTAAATTTCCCACTTTCACTCGCCCCTCTCTTGTCCCTCTCATTCATCAACTCCTCTCTTTTCACTGTCTCTTCCAGTCGTGGTCTCTGTTCCCTGGGCACTTTCTTTGTCCCTCTTCCCCCTGGCTTGTCTCTTCCCCCTCTTTGGCCCTTCTCCTGTGTCTGTCACCTCTCTTCACTCGGTGTCTCATTTTCCAACTTTCACTCGCCTCTCTCTTTTCCTTCTCGTTCCTCAACTCTCTCTTTTCCCTTGCCTGTCGTTTCTCCCTCTTTTTTTTGGCCTATTCTCCATGAACTCTTCCCTCTTTACCCTCACCAGTCACGTTCCCCTGCTTTCCCGCAACGCCCTCTTGTTCCACCGTTTCCCTCGCTTGTCTCGTTGGTCCCTGTTTCCCCCTCGCCTGTCTCTCTAACCTCTGTTTCTCTCGGTGTTTATATTTTCCGCTTCCACTCGCCTTCCTCTATTCCCTCCCTTTTCTCCACTCCTCTTTTCCCCTCTCTCTTCCCTGTCCTTCGTCTTTTCCTGGACTCTCTCTTTTTCCCCGCTTGTCTCTTTTCCCTGTTTCCCCTCGCCTGTGTCTCTCACCCTCTGTTCTCTCGGCGTTCATTTTCCCCGCTTTCACTCGCCTTCCTCTATTCCCTCCCTTCCCTCCACCCCTCTATTCCCTCTCTCTTCCCTGGTCCTGTCTCTTTTCCTGGACTCTCTCTTTTCCCCGTTTGTCTCTTTTCCCTGTTTCCCCTCGCCTGTCTCTCTCACCTCTGTTCTCTCGGCGTTCATTTTTCCGCTTCCACTCGCCTTCCTCTATTCCCTCTCTTTCCTCCACTCCCTCTTTTCCCTCTCTCTTCCCTGTCCTGTCTCTTTTCCTGGATAGTCTCTTTTCCCGCTTGTCTCTTTTCCTGTTTCCCCCTCGCCTGTCTCTCTCACCTCTGTTCTCTCGGCGTTCATTTTTCCCGCTTCCACTCGCCTTCCTCTATTCCCCTCCCTTCCCTCCACTCCCTCTTTTCCCTCTCTCTTCCCTGTCCTGTCTCTTTTCCCTGGGCTCTCTCTTTCCCCCCGCTTGTCTCTTCCCCTCTTTCCCCTCTCCTGTGTCTGTCACCTCTCTTCACTCGGTGTCTCATTTTCCCGCTTTCACTCGCCCCTCTCTTTTCCCTCTCATTCCTCAACTCTCTCTTTTCACTGTCTCTTCCAGTCGTGTCTCTTTTCCTGGGACACTATCTTTTCCCTCTCTCTTCCCTGTCCTGTCTCTTTTCCCTGGACCTCTCTCTTTTCCCCCGCTTGTCTCTTTTCCTGTTTCCCTCGCCTGTCTCTCTCACCTCTGTTCTCTCGGCGTTCATTTTCCCCGCTTCCACTCGCCTTCCTCTATTCCATCCCTTCCTCCACTCCCTCTTTTCCCTCTCTCTTCCCTGTCTGTCTCTTTTCCTGACTCTCTCTTTCCCCCGCTTGTCTCTTCCCGTCTTTCCCCTCTCCTGTGTCTGTCACCTCTCTTCACTCGGTGTCTAATTTCCCCCTTTCTCTCGCCTCTCTCTTTTCCTTCTCGTTCCTCACCTCTCTCTTTACCCTTGCCTGTCGCTTGTCCTCTTTTGCCTATTCTCCATGAACTCCTTCCCTCTTTACCCTCAGCAGTCACTTCCCCTGCTTTCCTCAACTCCCTCTTTTCCAGCTTTTCCCTCGCTTGTCTCTTTTCCCTGTTCCCCTCGCCTGTCTCTCTCACCTCTGTTCTCTCTGCGTTCATTTTTCCCGCTTTCACTCGCCTTCCCTCTATTCCCCCTCCCTTTCCCTCCACTCCCTCTTTTCCCTCTCTCTTCCCTGTCCGTCTCTTTTCCCTGGGCTCTCTCTTTTCCCTCGCTTGTCTCTTCCCCTCCTTCCCCTCTCCTGTGTCTGTCACCTCTCTTCAACTCGGTGTCTCTTTTCCCACTTTCACTCGCCCTCTCGTTAACTCTCATTCATCAACTCTCTCTCTACACTCTCTCCTCCCCTGTCCTGTCTCTTTTCCCTGGATACTCTCTTTTCCCCGGCTTGTCTCTTTCCCTTCTTTCCCCTCTCCTGTATCTGTCACCTCTCTTCACTCGGTGTGTAAATTTCCACCTTCATTCGCCCCCTTCTCTTTCTCTCTCACTCATCAACTCTCTCTTTTCACTCTCTCATCCCTGTCCTGCTCTTTTCCCCGGGCTCTCTCTTTCCCCCCGCTTGCCTCTTTTCCCTGT
>NW_027212462.1:0-1000 GCF_947461875.1 Haliaeetus albicilla | reverse complement strand
CCGTCACGCGTGTCACGTGTCACGCCTTTTCTGTTCGTTTAGCTGTTACGTACGTCACGCGTGTCATTTGCATGACGCGTGTGCTTGATCCTTCCTGTGTCACGTATGTTCTCGCGTTCTCCCATGTCATGTGTGTCAGTTGCGTGTCTTGTCACACGTGTGTCATTCACAGCTGCATCATGTCACACGTGTCCTTCCAGTGTCCCACATCATGTGTCACACGTCTCGTTTTATGTTGCATCACGTGTTCTTGTGTCACACGTGTGCCTCGTGTTTGCTGCATCACATCATACGTGTCCGTGTTGGATCAGAGACGTCACATTTTTCTGGTCACGCGTGTCGCTTCTTTTTGCTGTATTACATCACGTGTCATTCTATCGTCAAATGCATTTCCCGTGTTACATCACGTTATACGTGTTTTTTTGTCCCGTGTTCCTGCTCCCACACATGTTCATCCTGTGTCACGTGTTCCTCTTGTCACGTGTATCCCGTGTGCTTGCTGCATCACGTCACACGTGTTCCTCCTGTGTCACACGTGTCCTTCCTGTGTGTCGTGTCCTTTCTGCGTGTCACGTGTGCCCTGTTTTTGCTGTATTGTGTCACGCGTGTACCTTCCCTGTGTCATACATGTCCCTTCAGCGTGGCATGTCCTTCAGCCATGCCCGACGTGCATTTCTCCTGTATTATGCGTGTCTTTCCTATGTGTCACACGTGTTCTTTTTGTGCTGTAGACTCTTACATGTGTTTTCACGTGTTCTATGTCCTTCCCATGTCACATTTTCTCTGTCATGTCACGTGTCTCTTGTTGTTTGTCGCACATGCGCCTTCTGTGTCACGTGTGTCCATCCCGTGTTGCGCATCTTGTCCCTCGTGTCACGCGTGTCCCTCGTGTCACACGTGTTCCTTGTCCTTCCCATGCAACTCGTGTCCCTCACATCACGCATGTTCCTTCCCTTTCCCGTGTCACGTGTCCTTCCCGTGTAACACGTGTTCCTCGTCT
>NW_027212461.1:10000-17500 GCF_947461875.1 Haliaeetus albicilla | reverse complement strand
CCCACGGCCACGGGTCCTGGGACAGCGACGGCCACTCGCACCCGTCACCACCCGTGGGTGGATGGCAGGTGCGGGGGCTCTGCGTGCGAGTGAGGGCAACGCCTGCGAGAGGTGCTCCAACGGCCTGAACACCGGCAGAGCCGGCCCGCCGTGGAGGCTCTCCGACGCACCCGAGGACGCCTCAGCGGGCGCTGCCTGTGGGTCTGGATCAGTCAAATCGGGGAGGGGCGGGTGCCACGGGCCACCCGGCTCCAGACAGCGATTCCCTTGAGGGAGGTCAACGGAACTGGGGGAAGGCCACGGCAGGCTCAACTCCCCCAGCTCTTCCAGCGTTCGAGTGCCGGCAACCACCACCGGCTGCCGGTCTTTGCCCGCCCCACAGGCAACCGCTTGCCATCGCGGGGGGGTTGGAAAAAGGAAACGCGCCTGGACCCATGCCACACACGGGTGTTCGGGGCCGGGGAATGCCACAGAAGCTAGACAACCCCAGCCGCCTGCGTTCGGCTTAGCCAGCCACCAGGTACGGCCGCATTTTTCTTCCCGCTTTGCGGGCTCCAGCTTATGGCCAGAGAAAACGCGAAGAGGTGCCGCCACCTCTAACCCGGTACAGCGCTGCAGACCTTTCCACCGAGCCCTCCTGCAACCAGGCAAGCCGGGGCAGGCCGGACACCACAGGCCGCCCACTCATGGCTCATGCCGGCAAAAACAGGACGAGGCGCTGCGGCCTCTCGCCTGTGCCATCATCGGGCCCTCGGGGGCTGGGGGAAGCTGCGGCACATGCACGAGAACCCCCCAGCCGTCTGCATCCGGCTGCCGGCCACGGGACCGGCTGCCGCTTGCGCTCTGCCCAATACGTGCATGGGCTCTGGCTTAAGACCAGAGAAAACGCGATGAGGTGCCGCCACCTCTAACCCGGTACAGCACTGCAGACCTTTCCACCGAGCCCTCCTGCAACCAGGCAAGCCGGGGCAGGCCGGACACCACAGGCCGCCCACTCATGGCTCATGCCGGCAAAAACAGGACGAGGCGCTGCGGCCTCTCGCCTGTGCCATCATCGGGCCCTCGGGGGCTGGGGGAAGCTGCGGCACGCACGAGACCCCCCAAGCCGTCTGCATCCAGCTGCCGCTCTGCGCGCTCCAGCTTAAGGCCAGAGAAAAAAGGACGAGGTGCCGCCACCTCGCCCGCCCATCACCAGGCCCTCAGGAGCCGGCGGCGGCCGCGGCGGGCTGGACGCTCACGGGCAGCTGCCCTCGCATATCCCAGCGCTCACCTTTGCCATCATCGGGCCCTCCGGGGCCGGGGGAAAGCCGAGGCAGGCTCGACTCCGCCCGGTCTTCCAGCGTTCGAGTGCCGGTGGCCACCACCGGCCACCGGGCTTTGCCCTGCGGAATCCACCTTTGCACCTCTCGCACCACTCGGTCAACAGCCACCGCAGCCTGCCAGACCCTCGCAGGCACCCGGCTGGCTTACTCGAAAAACACCGGGAGACAAACAGGCCGAACGGAGAAACAACGAGCCGAACCACCAGGGAAACCACCACCACAACGGCCGCCCAGCGCCCCACTTCGCCGGCTGAGCCGTAGGCCTTGCAGCCGCTCACTAGCGCTGCTCCGTGCACCAGTCACCACCAGCTCCTATAGTACGGAGGATCACGTCCCCGCCCCCGGCCGGCTCCAAGAGTGCGGTCCCTGCCCACCGGGGAGACCTGCCAATGAGACCGACTTTTACGATGACGTAACTGGAGGCAGCGAAAAACAGCGACCCCTTCGCCAGCTCCGAGAAAGTGGTGGGGCTATCAGGTCTACCTCACAGCCCCCGAAATGCGACTAAGTCCCGCCGGAGCCGGGTAGACCTGACAGCCCTTTTCACCGGCCGCTCCGGCGGCGACACCCCGCGTCCTCCGGGCGCCGCCGGCGGCCGCGCCGGCCTCCGGAGCCGGGTAGACCTGGCGGCCGGCCGCGGAGCCGGGTAGACCTGGCGGCCCTTTTCACCGGCCGCTCCGGCGGCGACACCCCGCGTCCTCCGGGCGCCGCCGGCGGCCGCGCCGGCCTCCGGAGCCGGGTAGACCTGGCGGCCGGCCGCGGAGCCGGGTAGACCTGGCGGCCCTTTTCACCGGCCGCTCCGGCGGCGACACCCCGCGTCCTCCGGGCGCCGCCGGCGGCCGCGCCGGCCTCCGGAGCCGGGTAGACCTGGCGGCCGGCCGCGGAGCCGGGTAGACCTGGCGGCCCTTTTCACCGGCCGCTCCGGCGGCGACACCCCGCGTCCTCCGGGCGCCGCCGGCGGCCGCGCCGGCCTCCGGAGCCGGGTAGACCTGGCGGCCGGCCGCGGAGCCGGGTAGACCTGGCGGCCGGCCGCGGAGCCGGGTAGACCTGGCGGCCCTTTTCACCGGCCGCTCCGGCGGCGACACCCCGCGTCCTCCGGGCGCCGCCGGCGGCCGCGCCGGCCTCCGGAGCCGGGTAGACCTGGCGGCCGGCCGCGGAGCCGGGTAGACCTGGCGGCCCTTTTCACCGGCCGCTCCGGCGGCGACACCCCGCGTCCTCCGGGCGCCGCCGGCGGCCGCGCCGGCCTCCGGAGCCGGGTAGACCTGGCGGCCGGCCGCGGAGCCGGGTAGACCTGGCGGCCCTTTTCACCGGCCGCTCCGGCGGCGACACCCCGCGTCCTCCGGGCGCCGCCGGCGGCCGCGCCGGCCTCCGGAGCCGGGTAGACCTGGCGGCCGTTCGGTGCTCCTTGGGGGGGGGGGGGGGGGAGGCAGGTGCGCCTGATTTTGTTTCGTTTTTTCCGTGTGTTTTTTTTTTTTTCTTTTTCTTTTGAGATTTGAGCTAAATCTGATAAAAGGGCCACCCCGTCCCGGTTTCTCCTGGACGGCATTTCTTTCCCCCTCCCCTTCCCACGTTTGAACCACTTCTATAACAAGGGAGCATGTTTAAACGTCCTGTCTGATGCAAGAGTTATTTCACCTTTATTGATTTCGGTAGGAAATACCAACACAATATTAACAAAAAACAGTTTTTCAAAGAATTTTTGTTTTCTGACCCCCTCCTTCCACCCTCGTCGTTCTCATGCACGTGCACGCACCTACTCCGACCCGGTGGCTGCCAGGCACTTGCCAGCTTCACCACACCAGCCAGCCCCCCCGCTCCGCCGACGCCGCCCCCTCCCTCCCCCCCATTCTCTCGGCGGGGGACCGGGCAGAGGCGGCAGCCCCCGGCACAAACTGCCCAGCTCCCCGGCGCGAGTTCGCTGTTCACTGGGTGCCTTCAGGACTGGTCGCCCCTTGCCAGGTTCAGGTTCGGGTCCACGGCGCTGCTGGGCGCTCGCCGACTTTTGGTTTTGTTTTTTGCGGTCTTGGAGGTTTTTTTTGGGGGTGGGGTGTTGTTTTTAATTCCCCCCCCCCGCCTTTTTTTTTTTTTTTTTTTTTGGCGTTTTACTTTTTTTGAATAAAATAAATACTTTAAAATACATGTCTGCGATCCTGCAGGCACCGCCACCTCCCCCCCCCCCCCCGCGACACACGCGCGCTCAGAGGCGCGCGCACACACATACAGAGAGCGACGCAGGCACACACAGATACAGGCACCCCTGCACGGCTGTGCTCCCCCTCCCTCCCCGCGCTGCAGTCCCGGACCTGCAGGCCAGTAGGTGCAGCCCCCCCCCCCCGCCGCCCCCGGCCCCCCGGCCCCCACCCGATCGCAGACTCTCCGGCGCCCCGGAGACGGGGGGGGTGGGGGGATTGGGGGGCGGGTGTCTGGGTGGGGCGGTCTGCAGCCCGGCAACGGGGCCCCCGGCAACTGTGTTTTTTCCCGCCACGGCTAACGGTCTGCTGCTCAGTCGTGGCGGCAGCAGCGGAGGGGAAAGGAGGCTAGCAAAGAGGGGGGCGAGAGCGGCTGGCGAGCAAGGCGGGGAGCCTGGCGCAGAGGTAGGCTGGCGAGGGGGGATGGTGTGTCTTTTCGGAGAAGACTTCTGTTTGGATCGGTTGGAGTTGTTTTTTTTTTTTTTTTTTACTTCTGTCCCCCGTCCCTGTCCGTCCGTCCCGTCCCGTCCCGTCCCCCCCCCCCCAGTCGTTTAGTTTTCCACCCGCGGAGGGGGCGGGCAGGAGTGCAGCAGGGCGAGTGCGTGGCTGACTGAGAAAGAAAGGCGGGAGCGGGGCCACGGGTGCGGCAGGATAGGGTACTCGGCAGCTGGGGTTTAGAGACGGCACGGCACCGGGTGGCTCCCCTCTCCCGCCCGGGCACGGAGCCGGCAGGGACGCCGCAGGGTCCTAAAGTCTCCCGCCGTCCATGCCCGGAGCGGCAAACCTGCTGGCGGGAGGGCGGGAGCGGGGCCACGGGTGCGGCAGGATAGGGTACTCGGCAGCTGGGGTCTAGAGACGGCACGGCACCGGGGGCTCCCCTCTGCCGCCCGGGCACGGAGCCGGCAGGGACGCCGCAGGGTCCTAAAGTCTCCCGCCTTCCATCCCCGGGGCGGCAAGCCTGGTGGCGGAAGGGGGGAGCAGGGCCAGCCAGGCTCGGCGCGAACTGCGTGGCGCGGGGCGGGGGGGGGGGGTGTCGGCCCGGGGGCCTGTTTCGGAGGCGGGGGGGGGGTGCGCGCGCGCACGCGTTTGAGCGCACGACTGTGAGCGGGGCAGCGGGTGGAGGGTTTGGGCTGAGGGGGCCGGTTGCGGGGGGGGTCCGGGGGGGTGCGCGCATGTGTGTAGGCACGTGCGAGTGGGTGGGGTGGCGGGCGGGAGGTTTGGGGCGGGGACTCGTTTGGGGGGGGGGGGCAGTGCGTGCGTGCGCGTGCACGCGTGAGCGCACGTGTGTGAGCGAGGCGGCGGGCGGGTGGTTCGGACCGGGCGGTGGGGGGGGGGGGGGGGCCTGTTCGGGAGCGCGCGAGCGCACGTGGGTGAGTGCGGCAGCGGGCGGAAGGTTCGGCCGGCGGCCCTGTTTGGGGGAGGGGGGGGGGGGGCGCGCGCGCGCGCGTCTAAGGGCGGGTGAGCGGCTGCAGCAGCAGGCGGTGGGCGTTTGGGCCGGGGGCCTGTTTTGGCGGGGTGCGGGCGCGCACGCAGATGGAAATGAGAAAGGTTTGTAACGGTGTGGCTAACGCCGCTTTCTCTGTTACAGCCCGGGTGGTCGGCCGCTTCGACGTCCGGCCTGCGCCCGTGCCTGCCTACGGGCGGTGCGCTCGGCTCCCGGTCGGACCCGTCCCTGGGAAAGCAGCAGCCGCGTGCCTCGGCCTGGGCAGAGACCTGGGCCTCCAGGGCCCCAGCCAGGGCTGCCGGAGAGGCGCGCCGCGCTTCTAACAGAGGGGCGTCAGCGGCTCCGTCGCCGGCGGGATGCGTTCGAGCGGTGAGGACGGTCCCAGCGGCCTTAGGTGGTGGTGGGGGGGCCCGCTCCTTCAGCGACGGGAGCGGGGGGAAACGGCCCCGGGGTGGGCCGGTCAGCCGGCACGGCGGCCACGCGAGCTCATCGTCTCCGAGGACGCTCGGCTAAGTCGGCCTTGGCCGCAGGGACCGCGTGTCAGGCAGCCGACTGACTTTCTGCAGAGGCCTGCGAGACCGCCGTCCCTCGGAGGCCGGCCGTGTCCTTGGAGAGGCTATCTCGGGATGGGGGCCCGTCCGGAGAAAACGCGGCGGGGTAGGGGGAAGGTGTGGGCAAAGGGAGCGTCCGGCTGATGGCTGACGGGCTGTGCTTTTCTCCCCTCCGGCCAGGTCTCGAGGAGACGGGGAAGGGGCTCTCCTCCCCCGCCCTCGGCCGAAAGCAGCTTTGCGCGACCCCGGTGCCAGGGAGGCCGGACCCCCGCGGAGGTAGCCCAGTGATGAGCCGCCGCCGCCGCCGCCGCCGCCGCCGCCGCCGCCTCCGAGCCGGGAGGGACCCGATCAGGTACCGGGCACGACCGACGGGCGGGGAACGTGCGAGGGCCGCGCGACCCCTCGGCCGCCCGTCACGGCAGAGCCGGACTAACCGGGACGAACCGGCTTTTGCTCGAATGTCGGTGGATCGAGAAGAGGCCCTGCCCGGGAGCGACAGGGTGCAGGGCCACCACCCGCCAGGCTCTGCAGCCGCCCGCCCTCCTTCGGCGGGCGGGCCGGCCGGGCTCGCCACGGCAGACGGGACGGGACGGGACGGGACGGGGGCCGCCGCCACCTCTGCCCGGTCCGCGGCCCCTGACGGCGAGACAAAGAATTAAAAAAAGGCAAGGGGGGGTGGGGGTTGGGGGGTGGGGGGTGGGGGGGGGGGGCTGGGGAGGAAAGACCGAGAAAATAAATAGATAAGGAAATGGTAATACAAAAGGCACGGGGTGCGGGCGTTGCGCTTCCTAACACAGAACTCGTCTGGGACAGGGGCGGGTGGGCGGTCTGCAGGGAGGCCGGCGGGGCAGGGCCGGCTTAGGACAGAGATTAAGCTGTCGCTCCCCGCCAATTGTTGAGAGAACCTAACGTGCGCCGGCCCTACGGTTGAGGAACGTAGGGAAGGATTAACGAACCACGGGTGACTCAGGCGTGAATTAATAGTTTTCGACAGGGCGATACGGGCCGACTTCTGCCGGAATGAATTAACGTCCGCCGGGTCGAGCTCACGTTCGTAACGAACGACTCGGTCGAGAACGAGCGCCAGGCGAGGAACGGGAGCCGGCCTAGGGAAGGCGCGCGCGCGTCATCCTCGGTAATTGCTTAACAAGTAAGCATCGCTCGATCGCAAAGGGCGACAACGAGGTGAGTAAGACTGACTGGCGCGGCGTAAGAGCTAATGAACAATTAACGCGTGATCACGCAGGGGCCGGAGAACGCTGACGTTAACCAAGAGCGTCGCAAGGTCCTAAAGGAGCGCCGCAATCGAACTTTAGGAGTCGGTAGTTCATCATACTTCTTACTACTAATCGAGTCACATTCAATCCGCGACGATCCGCTGGTACGTACGTACGTACGTACGTACGTACTCCTTCTCCGGCTATCAATGAAGGGGTGCACACCTAGCGTGCATGAACGAATGAGTTTTGTTATTTAATGGACTGCCAGAAAGAGTATTACCGCGCAGCGTTAAATCAGTCGGTAGGTGACGATCCATAAACGATACAAACCAGCCTTGCTCGTCAACCGTTAATAACTTAAATCGATGACGATTCATAGCGTATCGATTATTCTGTATTCGTTTAGGAGTGAATCCCACGCCAACGGTGCTACGCGGTACCCCGGTGGCCACCGACTCGTCCAGAGACGAGAGAGCAGCGTCGGCGCCTCTCCCCGAAGAAGTCGTTACCGATAAAGTACACCGACTGCGGGTAACGAGTTGCTCTCACGTTTTTGACGCGTGCCTGCCTGCCCGCCCGCCTGCGTGGTAAAAGACAAGATGCCAGACATAATAAATTTTTAAAAAGTGGAATCACGGAGCAGTCTTAATAAATCAATCAGGACCGGCCCGGAACGCGGCCAGGGAGTGCAGGCCGACCCCGCGGCGTGGCCAGGTTTACCCGGAGGCACAGGTAAGGAGGCCAAGCCTCCCCCGGAGGATCAGCTAGGGACAG